>NC_059290.1:2491724-2501724 GCF_017591435.1 Portunus trituberculatus
ATAATAATAATAATAATAATAATAATAAAAACATAATATTAATTTTAACCGTCTTTCCATTATTTTTTTTTCAAGGCCAGTTAATACAGAATAAACCCTTCGGTAAATAAGGAGGGTTACTTTCTCAGGACACCTTTACCATTAATTGCCAAGTATGTCATTAAATCTAGAAAAAATAGTAAAATAAAAAATTTTATTAATCTTAATCCATTATCTCATTACTCTCCAAAATCAGTTCATAAAGAGTCAAGTATTGAGTAAACAGGCAAGGTTAGTTTCCCAGGAGACCTTCACCATTTATTGCCAAGTATGTCTTCAATTTTAATAAAAATGGTAAAAATAGAAAAAAAAAACAAGTAATCTTAAGCATCATTTCATTATTCTCCAAGATCAATAGTCACGTCTTTGGAAAACAGGCAGGGTTCGTTTCTCGTGGCACCTTGGCAGCCACGCACCACGCCACACGCTGATATATTTCTCGTGAGCCTGCAGCAGAAATGTGAGGCGGCCGCACCACCTGACGCCGCCACTGCAACTTGTGAGCGCCGTGTCTTGGTGATATCAGGTGACGTCGCGCCTGGCTGCTTGTAAGTCTCGTAATAAGTTTTCAGCCAACTTCAGGGTGCGACAAATATTTTAAAAAGTTATTATGGTGTAAGGATTTCTTCAGTGGCGTTCAGAATTAGGTGTTGATGCTTCCTGAATATGGTGTTAGGTTAGGGATGTCAGCTTTCTGTGGTAGTGTGTTATGCAATCATCTCCCGGCAGCTTCTATTTGCTAACTGGTCTAGAAAGGGTAAGGTGCCTCGACATCGTAATAATATGGGACAGCTTCGCAATGTTAACCCCATCTGCACTGGGACGCATTTTTATCATGAATTTCTGGTGTGATTCGACGATTTTATTAGCATCAGGAAGTCTTTATGGAGGTCAGAAGATAAAATGCCACAGTCTTCACTATTTTAATCACCCACACGAGTTTCTGAAGCTGTATAAAATCACCAAATAGTAAGCAGAATGAATATGGAAACGCGTCACGGTACTGAAGAGATTAAAAGCGACTAACTTTATGGCAACAGTGATAACAGTATTCCGGTAAAGCAAAAGTAAACTCACGAAAACACGGGGTTGAAAGGATTATGTCCACTAAACGTCGCTTTCCCACCAAGACTCACATTCCTATTTTGCTGCCCGACCAACATTTGTTTGTATGATATTGTCCATTTCCTTGTAAGTTGACATTTCTTTCATTATTATCTTTCACATGAAATTTTCCAAACAAGTATCAAACATCTCTTTTCCTACACACAAAACGACATGCGCTAACCACACATACATTCTTCATGCAAAAAAAGAAAATGATGACTCCTGTTATCATCCTGGAGTCCCTTTTCTGCTATTATCTATTCAGCTCTCTTAGGGAACGGCACCTCGATGGGCCTTTTCTTTTCTAATCACCATTTTTGTTGTCCTTCCCGTTTTACCATCTTACATAAAAAAAGTCTGCTTAATGTATGCACCACTAAGTAACACCAATATAACCTGTTTATTCCTGCGTTATTCTGCTGACGTGTTGATTGACTGCTTCAATCTAAGGAGGCTCCACTGACGAGAGCTGCCAGTTTGTTCCCACCTGTTTCCCACCTGGCCGCTCCACCGCTTACCGCCACTAATTACCAAATGTACGAGGCTCTTCTGTGTCTTTCAATGCTAGATCTACCTCCTCCCATTGTCTCGCCACACAAAGACTTCCTGCTTTCTCTCACATTTATGCTGTCAATCTCTGTAGCGAGAATTAACCAGTATAATAACTACCCTTAAGTAAAAGTGAGGATAAAAGAAAAAAAAGAAAAGTATGAAAGAAAAATTACCTTCATATGATACTAAATGGAGGAAATTCGTCAGCCGTCAAGGACACATCAAAGTAATCAAACTGTGACTTCGGCAGACAGGCTGGCTGGAAAGAGAAGCTTCCCTATTAATGAAGGGAGACAGACTGCCGTGACGAGAACACCATTGTACCCCTAAACTTCGCCGTGGTCCTCTTCGCCGACAAGTAGCAGGCTGAGTGAGGTGTTGGAGGGACGAGGGACAGAGGGACGGAGGGACTGGTACAAGGCTATGTCCTCTCCGTCCTGACGTCCCGCCACTATACCCTTTAGTTTCTTGAATAAATAAATGAAACAGTAACCCAAGATATATTTTTGTTACAGAAAGCGAAATGACTGAGAGATACATCTATTGCATGATTTAAAGGACGAAGGAAAAATAAAAATAATAAAACAGGAAAATATGAGAAGGTGCATGAAATTGTCAGGTATGAATGTGACAATCCTAACTGGTCACGGTGGGTGTGATGCAAAGGGCTTCTAAACGTATTGCGTCTATTTATTTAAGAGGGGAAAACTGGCCAAGGGCAAAAAAAAAAAAAATAAATAAATAAATAAATAAATAAATAAATAAATAACAAAAAAAGGCCCACTCAGTCGCCAGTTTCCTACAGATCCGAAAGGGTTAGCCAAAAGACAGGGATAAAAATCTTGAAACTCCTCATTATCCTAAAAACGCCTGAAAAGATACAACGCTTTCCTTAACCACACACTTTACATTTGAGTCTAACATCCACCAGGCGTGCAGTCCAGCTGTGAGCAAGACGACCAATCAGAAATAAAAAGATTTTCCTGGCTGAGTAACACCTTATGTAGAAGTGCGAGCAGATGGCAGTAAGGAGGCGCCAGGGCCATTACCACTCACTCCAGGGGCAGGTGAGGGCAATAAAAGGTAACGCCAGTGCTATTTCAGTCACGCTACCAGATAGTAAACTTCGCCTGGAAATAATTGTCTCGTGCATAAATCAAACATAACATTACCCGGAGGTCGCAGGCAAACATCCACGTTGCACCTCCACTATTGTCGAGAGTCTATAATTAAAGTCGTACGTGTTTTCTGAGGCTGATTTTTCCAAGGTTCCACTGACACACTGATGAGATTTTGACAATTAAGTCTCGTGCATAAATCAAGCATAACATTACCCGGAAGTCGCAGGCAAACATCTACGACGTACCTTCACTACTGTCAAGAGTCTATAATTAAAGTCGTACGTGTTTTCTGAGGCTGTTTTCTAAGGCTCTACTGACACACTGACGAAATTTTGACATTACAGGACTTTTGAGAACCCAGCTAATAATATGCGAGGTGTTTGAAAATAGTTATGAGAATTTTTAATACAGACTTTAATTGTCAAATGGACAACACTGGACGAGCACCCGGGCACGGAATGTTGCCTTGGTACACTCTAATACTTTGCCGTTTTTTTTTTTTAACCATGGATTTTTTTTTTTCTTTTATCTTTCTTTTCTATTCTTTTCCCTTTTATAAAGTTTTGTGCTGCTGCTGGTGCTGCTGCTGCTACTGTGGCTGCGAACAAATATCAACAGCGAACAAACATCAAAATAGAAAAGAGCCATAAAACGAATGTGAACAATAAGAAAACTAATTTCAAAGACCACAGAAACAAAACAAGAAAAAGCGATCGATGAAAGCCGTCGCAAAGCCTTTTCTCTCCCCAATTACTGAAGTGAAATGAAAATTACGATTAAAATAGTCTTCATCCATGTGGTGCACGGAAGCAACAGACAAACACACCCTAAATGCCGCAGCAAAGTGTGTATAGTGGTGGTGTCAGAATTGCCTGGAGAGGAAGAGCAAAACATCGAGGAATTGTTGCTGAAAGTTCTGATTATCGACAACCCTCGCTTAGCATTGCATTTCAAGGGAGGCGAAGGCAAAATCAGCAACTTCAATTGTGCGCCCTTTTCATGCAAGACATTAATGAATAAACACGTGTAAATATTTCATTCGTGTCCTCCACTCTTGCAGCAGCGATATACAATGATCTCAAAGACTCAATAAAGGAGCGTTTCAACAGCAATATTGGGACATCATTACATCTGGACCTGTGTGAATATTTATCCTTCATTACCAAACGACAACGGGGACTCATAAAGATGTAAAACGCACCATAAAAATTCCATCACCCAGATAATAGGGAAGGTAAGATGAATGACTTGAACAGTGTAATTCTACCGAGAAATTACTGTTTTCATCTTACTCCGGTGACGACGAAAAAAACATATGTCAGTGTTGCACCAATACGAACAACGCAATGTGGCGGACTCGTAAAACACAACGCACACACTGAAACCAATGCATTGATGGGACAGACGGAGGAAGGAGGGTTCACACATTTCCTACTTGCGAAAAGAAAGACTAGTCAGCCTCAGCGACCTATTTTGAGAGTCCAGCGTCAAGGATGGGAATGCGAATAGGTTGAAGGAATGACAATTGGCGTAACATGAGAGAGAGAGAGAGAGAGAGAGAGAGAGAGAGAGAGAGAGAGAGAGAGAGAGAGAGAGAGAGAGAGAGAGAGAGAGAGAGAGAGAGAGAGAGAGAGAGAGAGAGAGAGAGAGAGAGAGAGAGAGAGAGAGAGAGAGAGAGAGAGAGAGAGAGGCAAATAGAGAAAGAGAGAGGGGAAAGGAGTGAGGTCTGATCATTACCACACGAGGGAAGGAATGACAGTGATGAAACGGGCACGGAGGGACTCTGGAATGGCACCACCAATGACATACGCAACTGAAACACGGAGCAGGAATGAGAGACGAAGGTGGGAAGGTGCAGAGGCAAGGCACGGGAATGACTCACTGGAGAGGAGGCGCTGGTGTGAACAAAATGGATGGCGGGAGTAATGAAAGAGCGTAGGCAAGATTTGGAATGTCCATTAGTAAAGATGAAGCATTGTGGAGTGGCGGTGGCGCATGGAGGAGGTGGAGGCAAAACTGCACCGTCTTCAAGTGGTATGCTTTAGTGGAGAAAACCCGGATGGAATAAGATAACAAAGAGGGTTTATGAGACAAGGACAGGTGGTGCCAATGCGAAAGTGAGAGCCTGGGTAAAGTGAGTGCAGTGTTAGAATAGAGCAGCGCAGGGGACTCTAATGTGTGGGGAGGAGAAGAGGATGAGGTGCCCGTGTAAGCAGTAAGTGCAGGTTTTACATTATGCGGCCCCTTCTGGTGGTTCTAAGAGACGGGAAGTGTGACAGACTAGGCAGGATGTGAAGAATTTACATGACTGACTGATTCTTTAACTGAGTGAGCGAGTGAGTGAATTTTGCTGAATTTAATGGACGAGTGAGTGAGTTTTGAGGGATTAAATGAACGAGGGAGTAAATTTTGATGAATTAAATGAAAGAGTGAGTGAGTTTTGATGGATTAAATGAACGAGTGAGTGAGTTTTGATGGATTAAATGAACGAGTGAGTGAGTTTTGATAGATTAAATGAACGAGTGAGTGAGTTTTGAGGATTAAATGAACGAGTGAGTGAGTTTTGATGAATTAAATGAAAGAGTGAGTGAGTTTTGATGGATTAAATGAGCGAGTGAGTGAGTTTTGATGGATTAAATGAGTGAGCGAGTGAGTTTTGGTGGATTTGATGAGTGAGTGAGATTTTTTTTATTAATTTGCCAGACAAGTGAGGTATTGGTTCATTTAGTGAGAGGATGAGTGGGTGTGACTGATTTAATGAGTGCGAGTTTTTTTAATCAAGTAAGTAAGAGTGAATGAGATAGTTTTCAAAGCCACAAGGTCACTAGACGCCAGCTGAGGCATGATAGACACAATTATACCACCTGAGCCGCATAGTTGTCCACACAGGTGAGGTATTGTGGTGACTTCTCGCAACACCAAAGTGCGTGCATATTTCTCGATAACCTGACGACTTATTTAGTAAGAATCCAATAGCATACTTGTTTTTTTTTTTCTTCATTTTCTCTCTCTTTTTTCCCATTGTAGAAGAGGCATCGGCCAAGGGCAACAGATTTTGAAAAAGAATGTCCCCACTGAGGCGCCAGTCCCTAAACAGACTCATAAACGGTTATAAAGAAAGTAAAGGATAAGTGTCTTCAAAATCTCCCTCATGTAATAGGATGAAGGAAATGCAGAAAGCAGGCAGGGAGTTCCAGAGTATGCCAGAGAAAGTGATGAATGATTGAGAATTCTGTTTAACTCTTGCAATAGATGGGTGGACACTCGACAGTTGTGCAATTGTCATGACAGGCAAGATTCTTAATTATTTCTTCTGAGTTAAGTTGTGTCATTTCTCCAGCAAAGAAAAAATGATTGCTTGACGCTTCTTGCTTCACTTACTGCTTGTTTTCTCTCTTTTTTTTTTTTTGTAGGGGGGGAAAATTTTTGCTTTAATTTTTTACAGAATTTTCGCCAATTTCTCTTTTTGTAGAATTTCCGCTTATTTCTCTTTTAATTTTTGTAGCATTTCCGCTTATGTCTCTTTTTTTGCATAATTTTCCCTTATTTTCGTTCTTTTCTTTTTTTGTAGAATTTTCGCTTATTTCTCTTGTCTTTTTTTGTAGAATTTCCACTTATTTCACTGTTTCTTTTTGTGCAGAAGTTTCGCTTATTTCTTTTTGTTTTTGCAGAATTATCCAAGCAAGAGATAATTAACCTGAATAAGGCGTGATGTCGATGATCTGTTTCCTGCGAACATTGATTTGCTGTCCCTCCCCCTCAGTGCTTTGATGTGCGTCTTCACCTGCTGCTGCTGCCATTGCTATAAGATACTTCACGGTATTGTGTCCTGCGCTGTGATGAACGACAACTAAACCTGATTGCCGCATGTGCCAAATAACTGACATTCTCATGGGGCTTTCATGAATAGCCTTCTGGGAACTGGTAGGAAATAAGGATATAATTCATAAAGTTAATATAAGTGCAGTTTATACATATCAGTAACTTGCGTCGTTATTTCCATGGTGTAATATTGTGAAGGTGTAGTTCGCAGGTCGACAGGTGAATAACTTATATAACACGATACTGAAATAAAAGAATACAAGTGAACATCGCGCTAATGAATCGTCACCACGTAAAGCTTTGTGTCTACCTCTTTTTCCTCTCTCAACGAAATCCTCCGGCCAGCGTGACAATACTTGGCAAACTTGACTGCTTAACTACCAAACTTGAGTGATGAACTTATTATGCTCAATTACTACCAAACTTTCCCGGCGAGACTCGAAAAAGTTTGGAGTGCCCCTTCATTGTATAGAATTCCGAGGCATTGGTGTGTAGCATTGCCAGAATATTCTCGGAGGAAGACAAGAGAAGCGAGAGGGCGAGGTGACAGCAACCACGTATGAACATAGCATGACTAGCACTACCTCATCTTGCCAGACAATGTTAATATTAATAATAATAAGTAAGGAATAGAGAGTCGCTGGAGTGATAGGGAAGCACCACCACTGTCTCATAGTAAGCCGCCGTGGGACAGTGGAGCCATGCGTGCTTTGGGGTCCGAGTGGTCTCCAAGCGCACGGGTTCGAATCCTGTCCAGGGTCTGAGTGTAGGTTGGGCTTTCTCACTCGGGGCAACGGTTTCCTAGCGGATGGGCTTTGAGATAGGAGGTACCCCAAAAATATCCCTTTAACCCATAAATTTCCGTGAAAAGCCCACATGGTATAAAAAAAAAAAAGTAAGACCACCTGCACAAATAAAGAGATACTGATTTAACTACCACGACGCGTTTCCATATTCATTTTACTTACTGTTTGGTGATTTTAACTTCTTGAATACCATGACGTGTTTCCAAATTCATTCTGGTGACTATTTGGTGATTTTAAACAGCTTCAGAAACTCATGTGGAGGATCATAACAGTGAGGACTGAAGCTATTAATATTCTGACCTCCACAGAGCCTTCCTCATGTCAATAAAATGGTCTAATCGTACACAAATCTCAAGACAAAAATATGTCCTAGTACTGAAGGAGTTAAAGGCGTGTACGAGACCACTGCTTGTAAACACTGGAAGATACAAAACATAACGTACATAAACCATCCTTCCCTTTACTTTGTACGATATATAAAGGAATCTATACGAATAATACCAGTGTCCACGTCTGCCTCATTACTCCAGCACCGCAATTACTCCATGTCCCCAACACCGGGTCTTTAATTCCGCCACTTGAGTACACGCGTGCCTGGTAACACTGCCATTGCGTCCACGTCCTCTACCGCTCATTAGCTCCAAGTATTCTCTTTTTTTTTCAGGATGTGTAGCGAATTAATTGTGTACTCCGACCCAAGCCCCATCTCTGTGTGGAATACCGGCATATTTAGCGCAGCATAATCCGGTGTCTTTTAATGAATAATGAATTTTGGTGGGAATGTAAAGTTAATTTGGTGTATATAGTAGAAGTAGCAGTAGCAAAAGGAGGAAGAGAAGGAATAGGAGTATGAGTAGTAGTAGTAGCAGTAGTTGTAGTTGGTGGTAGTAGTGGAAGTGGTGGTAGTTGGTGGTAGTTGTGGAAGTGGGAGTGGTAGTAGTAGTAGTAGTAGTAGTAGTAGTAGTAGTAGTAGTAGTAGTAGTAGTAGTAGTAGTAGTAGTAGTAGTAGTAGTAGTAGTAGTAGTAGTAGTAGTAGTAGTAGTAGTAGTAGTAGTAGTAGTAGTAGTGGTAGTAGTAGTAGTAGTAGTAGTAGTAGCAGCAGTAGTAGTAGTAGTAGTAGTAGTAGTAGTAGTAGTAGTAGTAGTAGTAGTAATAATAGTAGTAGTCAAAAAAAAATACACACCTCACTACTTTACGGAAATCATAACCACGAGAAAACAAAACACTTGAATTTCCAACAAGCGAGACGCGAGAGTGACGCCGCTTGAGACTCACACACACACACACACACACACACACACACACACACACACACACACACACACACACACACACACACACACGAGCAGCAGTACAAGCGGCATTAGTGACTTAAGCCCCTCTGGCCTAGTAATCTTTTCATCAGCAAATCCACAACGCACCCACAGTCTTGCTGGAGCGGCGCCCTTGTAACAGGAAGCAGACGGCAGTCAGCACACTCACCACTTGGTATCTCCAAGTGTGAGTGACGAAGGAAGCTGTGTTCATCCGTCCCTCTCCTTCTCACCCTTTCCCTTCAAGCAAGAAACGTGAATGCATTGTTATTTATAGTTTCTTGTGCCACTTTCACTATTCAAATGGAGGAGGTGGTGATGATGTGGCACTTACACTCTTATTCTCTCTCTCTCTCTCTCTCTCTCTCTCTCTCTCTCTCTCTCTCTCTCTCTCTCTCTCTCTCTCTCTCTCTTGGCATTAGTGAGTGTTTTCGTCATTCTTGAAGAAGTTTGTTATTCCTTGTCTTTCGTTTATTTGACAATGTAACTTGAAGGTAATGGTGTTTGCGGTGAATAAAAAAAACATAACTAATTATAAACACACACACACACACACACACACACACACACACACACACACACACACACACACACACACACACACACACACACACACACACACACACGCACACCGATAATTAGCATGTTTTACAATACCGAGAAACTGCCCAGTGCCTTCATGAAACAAAAATAGATAGCCTTAAAAATAGACAGGTTCAATTCATACTTGATATTCAACACATGTACATTAACGACTGTCTATCTATACATAATTCTCCATAATACTGGCGAAAACAACGCGGAATGAGCGAAACTCCAAGATCCTTTGAGGGTTTTCGTGTTAGTTCTCTCCAATTTTGTCCCGTTTCAAAATTCAGCGGACGAAATAATGGAGACGGTCGATTTTACAAGTAGACTGAAGACACGAAATGTATTGTATCGTTGCGTCTGAGGCTTGTATTCTGAAGGTCTCTCTCTCTCTCTCTCTCTCTCTCTCTCTCTCTCTCTCTCTCTCTCTCAAGACTGTTTCCTTTGTTGATACTGTATAAATGTTGTTAATCTGCCACTACTGTTGTTAAAATGGTCTAAAAAATCTGTGTATCTTCAAGTAGAGCCTTTAAAATTAGAGATGAGCCACAGTAGTAGTGTCTCTCAGTATGGTCCTGTGTTGTGGTTGTGGTTGTTGTTATTTTTATTAGTAGCAGTTGCAGTTGTGCTAATACTGGTGGTAGTGGTGGTG
>NC_059290.1:2504224-2506724 GCF_017591435.1 Portunus trituberculatus
CTCTCTCTCTCTCTCTCTCTCTCCACTGGCGATAACTTTGATAGTGATGGTCATCTCGTCCACACACACACACACACACACACACACACACACACACACACACACACACACACACACACACACACTGCGTATTGTGTTGATTACTTTTCCAATAGTCAGGCTTTGATTGGGGAGAGAGAGAGAGAGAGAGAGAGAGAGAGAGAGAGAGAGAGAGAGAGAGAGAGAGAGAGAGAGAGAGCAAGAGGTCATTCATCCAGTCAGCAAAGAGGTGATGTACTTGAGTCAAAGCACTGGTTCATCTCAGCTTCAAATGAGGATCAAGGCTTCACAAGGACTCGAGACGGATTCACTTTGATCCTGTAATTGCTTCAATCCGATTTAATGACGAGCTTAACCCATTAAAGAAAAATAATTGATAAAAAAGAAAATTATGTCACCTCTCTCCTTCGTCTCCCTTTGTGGTTAATTACGCCTCGTTTTCTATAACTGGTGTATGATAAGAGGAAAAGGGAGAGCTTTAAAGAATATTATATGGGGGAGCCGAATCTCAATTACCTCTCTTTGATTTTCTCACCGGGCTAATTAAGGTGTTAATGATGTACAGGTAATGTATGCTGTGTCTCTAAACTCATTAGAAAGCATGGGAATTTCTTGAGAGATTACTGTGGGGTGTGTTCTGACGTGTAGTAGAGGTGGAGGCAAGTGGAGGCGTGTGGATGATGTGTGACTCTTCAGGCTACAGTCAGATTCACGTTTGCTTCAGTATTTTGTTTATTTATACAGTGTCTTGAACCATTCGTGCGTCGGTGTCATGTTATGAAATCATGTCAACCGTTTGATCACTCCGACTCGCGCCTCTCTCTCTCGTCAGTCAGTCAGTCAGTCAGTCAGTGAGGAGGGAATTCTCGTCTCCAATAAGTCAATGAACGAAGCGGTCAGGCAGTCATTCATGCATTCATCCCTTCTCCATTTTTGTTAGCCTGTCAATCTCTCTCCCTCTCACTCACTCATTCACTTATTCATGCAGTCAGTCAGTCAGTCAGTGCAGTGAGGAAGACAACACCCCAGTCACTCGGTCAGTCAGTCAGTCATGCATGCATTTACTCGATTACTCAGGTATGCGCTGGATTAGTCGATCAGTCAGGCGGTCAATTAGTCATCATCCCATTAGTCAGTCAGTCAGGAAAGCGGTCAGTCAGTCAGGAAAGCGGTCAGTCAGTCAGGGGAGCGGTCAGTCATTCAGTCAGTGCCTTTGAGATCCAATTAGTCTTACCTCCTCTCCAGACTTTTGAAAGACCACCATGAATTAAGAAATTCCATTACCAAGAGAGAGAGAGAGAGAGAGAGAGAGAGAGAGAGAATTTAACTCACTCTACTAACTTTCCTTCCTTCCTTCCTTTTTATCTATCGCCATTGCATCTCTTCACGTCTTTGAAAATTTTATGCATTTGGAGGGGGCGTCTCAGGAATACGAGATGAGCGCTACGCATTTCATTCATGTCTTCATTTTTCATTCCCTAAAACTCTTCGTGTTCCTATAGTCTCTTCATTCCTCCTTCTCTTCTTCACCCTCTTTATCAACGTGACTCATTCTCCTCCCAATCATTCTCCTTCTTGTTCGTTTCTTCAGTATATTGTTCCTCATTTTCTCTCATTCATCTCGTTAACTATTTCTTTTCTTTCCTTCTCTCCATTTTTGCTTTTTTTTCTCCTTGTTCTCCTTTGTTCTCTTTCTTCTCGTGCTCTTCTTCGTTTTCTTTCACTCATCTTCTGGAACTATTTTTTTGCGTTTTGCTTTCTTTTTTTCAAATTTTACTCTCGTTTCTCTTTTGTCCCCGTTGTCTTAAATAGCTTTAACCACTGTACCTTTCTTCTCATTCAGCTTTCTCGTCTCATTTTCCCTCATGGTCCGCCTCCTCTGAGTTCCACGTTGCCTCGTCGTCTCAATCTTATCCTCACTTTCGCTCCTTCCATTGTCCTTTTTCTCTCAACTCAATTTGTCTTCCTCCTCGTCCTTTACGGAGCTCATTTTTAACCATCATCATGCTTTTTTTCTTCACTTACTGCCGCTCCTCCCTTTCCTCCTCGCCCTCGCTTCTTTGCTTCTTCCACCCATCCACTTCACCTTCACTTTATCCTCTTTTATTAAGTTCATTGGTCTCTTTTTTTTCATCCTGTTTTTTTTCTGCTTCTGATCATATTCTGTTTTTTCGTTTAGTTGAATTTCTCTCTCTCTTTGTATTAATTTTATCGTTGTTTTTCTATTAGTTTCCTGGTCTTTTTTTTTTCTTGTTTATGGCAATGATTTTTTTTTTTTTTTTTTGTATTTAGGTTTCCTGTCTCTAGTGTTCTTCTCTTCTGTTTTCATCCTTGCAATTTGTCTCCAGTTTCTCTTCATTTTTCTTTCCCCACGAGTTTATTATTTCTTTTGTCTTTCTTCCTTATCTCCACTTAAATATATTTTGTAATTAATTTTTCACTTCTTCCCTCTTGCTTCAAT
>NC_059290.1:2511724-2516724 GCF_017591435.1 Portunus trituberculatus
TTCGCGGTGAAGGAAATTGCCGATAAGAAGTAAGCAGATGACAGGTGATAATTCGCGAGGCAGGATAATGAACGATAAAGAGCGGGGAGTTAGTGATAGGACTTAATGAAGGAAAGATGCTGATTAAAAAGAAAGAGAAAGAACAAAAGGTAAAAAGTACATTAGAGATAATGAATTCACACACACACACACACACACACACACACACACACACATACTAATGGCCTGTCTCATGAAGTTAACAAAAGAAAAAAAGCACAAGAGACGTAACACAAACCACATCAGTAATAACAAAAAGAAATAACCCAACAAAAATTAATAAAAGGAAGTTAAAAAATAATCAATCCTTTAACCTTTTCAAAATCACCTTGAGAGGCAGAATCGTAAAAATAAAGGCGGCATTAAACACTCCAAAACCTCCGCCTCTCCCTTAGGTTCAAATTTACCTTCTCTTAACTTGGCATTACGAAAAAACCATGAACATTTTCCCAAAGGCTTTCTCCTGCCGGCACCTTCACCCACCTGAACTTTGCGGCCCTGAAAATCTGGTTCACTGAGGTTCTTTTGCCGGTTCGTGAGGCGTGTCGGAGCTTCGGATTAAGGCTTTGAACGGGGGGTCGAATCACCTCATTATCCATTTTCCGGAGTCCGGGATGAAATGAACCTCGTTTTCTCTTAAGCATTTTCGCGTTTTCCTTAATTTCACAAAACGCAAGAGAAAGAGAGAGAGAGAGAGAGAGAGAGAGAGAGAGAGAGAGAGAGAGAGAGAGAGAGAGTGGTGGTTATTTCTCCGTAAGCCGTGAAAATAATTAAATATATCATTCTTTCCAATCAGTAAACCGGCGATGCTTTGCAGTTCATTAAGCACCACTGAACTAACATCATCATTGACTTAATATCCCAGCACAGCGCCGCCGATTAGCACACCAACCATTTTTTTTTTTTTCGCCCATATCTGCCAAATGAGATTACCCCGAGCGAGCCGCCTCCCACACTGAGTCCCTGAGGAGCCGCCGCCGCCGCCACACAGAGTTACTGTGCCAAACATGAACCACGGCACTGAGAAAGACAATCCTATACACACAGAACAGATAAACAGTCCAATATTCACTTAGTTCATTCAGTTGAAGGATAATATTTTGTGTAGATAATACATCGCACAACCAAATATTGTATTGAATGTGGTGGACGTGACTAAATAAGAGGCTGCAAATGTGAGGAATTTTTTTTTTTCTTTATATATATGAAAAAGGAGGACTGGCCAAGAGCAACAAAAATATAAAGTAAAAAAATAAATGCCCAGACAGTTGCCAGTCTCCTAGAGCCGACAGAATTAGCCAAAGGAAATTTGCAAGTGTTAATTTCTCTTCTCAATGAGTGAAAGAACGATAGCGTTGATAGCGTCTGGAATAAACACTACAGCATTACACGCCTGACTGAAAAAGCCGCCGTGGTACAGTGGAACCATGCGTGCTTTGGGGTCCGAGGGGTCTCCAAGCGCACGGGTTCGAATTCTGTCCATGATCCGAGTGTAGGTTGGGCTTCCTCACTCGGGGCAAGGGTTTCCTAGCGGGTGGCCTTTGAGATAGGATGTACCCTAAAAAAGTATTATCTTTAGCCTATAAATTCCCGTGAAAAGCCCACATGGTATAAATAAATAAAATATAAAAAGTGATGAAAATTGCAAGTGAGGAAAATAACGTGTCTGGAATAAGCACTACAGCATTACACACATGACTGAAAAAGAAGTTATAAATGTGAAGATGAAAATTGCAGGTGTTCATTTCTCATATCAGTAAGTGAGGGAAAGAAAGCGTCTGGCATAAGCACTACAGCATTACACAAGGTCCAAAGTCTGAGCTACGCGACTGAAAATAATTGCTATAGAAATGAAGATATAGTTGTACATCCACATTTCATATATTGGGTAAAGAGAAAATATATGGGTTAAGATACAAAACGGAAAATTGTAAGAAATACAGTAGAAATATGAAGTGTATGACGGGTGAAAATGCTTACAAAATTTAAAAGAAAGAAAATAAAACGCCACATTTTTATTTTAATTGTAAGAAATACTGTAGAAACATGAACTGTGTGTTGGGTGAAAATGCTTACAAAGAAAAAAATGAAAATAAAATAAAACGCTACATTTTTATCTTATTTGATAGAGTGAAGAAAGAGTAAGCCTGGGATACGTAACAGAAAAATTACACATTGAAACACTGATAGAAAATGGAAGTTGGTGAATCAAAAACAATCCAACAGTAGGGAAGAACAAATTTTAAGTAGCATAGAGAAAAGAAAGAAGAATGCTTGGGATAAAGAGAAAATACCAAAAAAACTGTACATAATTTGAAGTAGCAACCTTACAACAATGAAGAGGAGAGTCCCGCATCCAACACACCAACATTTCATGAAGAGAGACAAACATACAAGACACGTCACACATCAAAATACATAATACACAAAATATGGCAAATACATCTCGCCTTTGGATCATATTGGCAAAGCTCTCATAATGCTTCCGGTACAGGAAAAAAAAAAAAAAAGGAGAAGAGAAAAAGAAATAGAAAAAAAAACCTTACATACTACATTAAACACTAGTAATAAAAATTAATCAAGATAAATAATGCACAAAATGACAAATGCATCTCGCCTTCGGATCATATTGGCAAAGCTCCCACAATGCTTCTGGTAAAGGGAGAAAAAGGAAAAAGAAAAGAGACAGAGAAAACGTTACTATTGAAAAAAAAAATAGTAGTCAAAATTAATGAAAACACATGAAAAGGGCAAATCAGAAAACAGGCGCAGCTTACCACTCGGGTCATAATTACATTGCAGTTCATTACAAGCCCCAATAATAGAAAATTACAGAGGCGCGTTTTCCCGCTCTTTGTTGTGGAGTTTGATGCTGGTAAAAGTACAAATGAGAGGCACCGCGGCCGCCTATTTGTAGCCATGTGTGGCACCACCAGCCTCGCGCCACCTTCTGTTCACGCCTTGATAACAAAATCCTGTGTAATTACTTTAATGCTGACTGTGAATGCGGGAGATAAGGGGAATAACTAATGGGAGAAAGGGATTACTGTACTCAAAATATATAATTACAAAAGAAAGGGAACATAGACCTTGATATAAAAGGAAAAATAATTGTTTGCTGATTACATAATTATAATGAAGTGTAAGAAAATTAATGGGGAATAAAAAAAATGGCTATTGTACTCAAAATATATAATTACAAAAGAATGGGAACAGATCTGGTTATAAAAAAAGAGAAAATTGATAGTTTTCTGTATACATGAATACACTAAAGGGTAAACAAACTAATGGGGAAGAAAAAAAAAATGGAAGAAAAAGATTATTGCACTTAAAATATATAATTACAAAAGAATGTAAAAAAATAGTTTGCTGTATACATGAACACACTGAAGGGTGAACAATTTAATACAAGTGAAAAAATTAATTAAAAAGTCGATATTTTTAAAAACGGGTGACACACACACACACACACACACACACACACACCTTACTTCAAATTTGGATTACTAACATCTTAAATCAAAGGGACGAACACAAACATAATCGTAACTTGAATTAATAAAGAACGGTGTGTTGCGATGACAAACACTTCCTCTACAACTACAACTAGAACCTAAATTTAGAACTTAAATCCCAGTTCCATTACAGCATTAGTTATGACGGTGGAAAAAAGACAATGAGTAGAAATATTGCAGGGAACAAAATTTAACAGTCCCGCCTCGAAACTCTTTACTCTTTCTCCAGTAATGCCCTCCTCCGTTTTCTTTAGTTCTGGTGCTTGGTAAGGTTTCTGAATTCACTCATACAGTCTGTGCCTTTCATCGCATTTCCTCCTCCTCCTCCTCATCTCCTTTTTCTTCCTCCTCCTTCTCCTCCTACAAATCCTCATCCTCTTCCTCCTCCTCCTCCTACTCCTTCTCCTCGTACTCCTTCTTCCCTTCCTGCTCCTCTTATTCCTTCTTCTCTTCCTCCTCCACTTACTCCTCCTTCTCCTCCTCCTCTATTTCTTCTTCTATTCCTCCTCTTCTTACTCCTTCTTCTCCTCCTGCTTCAAGTCTTATCATCTTCCTCTTCCTATTTCACCTCATAAGACTAGTCCTGCTGGTTTTTCTTGTGCTGTTTCCGCTGCTGCTGCTGCTGCTGCTGCTACTACTACTACTACTACTACTACTGCTACTACTGCTACTGTTGCTACTACTACTACTACTGCCACTACTTTTACTACTACTATTAAACTACTACAACAACAATAACAACAATAACAACAACAAAAACTACTACTACTACTTTACTACTACTATTGCTGCTGCTGCTGCTGTCACTACTACTACAACAACAACAACAACAACTACTACTACTACTACTACTACTACTACTGTAAGAGACATTGATACTATCAGCACCAAGATAGAACCGCAATTAACGCTGCACTTAATGACGCGAAATGGCCATAGAGAAAAAATAATGAAAAAAAAAAAAAAAAAGTAATAATGGGATTTTGATCGGATTGTAGCGGGACCTTTTGACCGTTTCATTACTTTGCGCAGTGTGTGGATTGCGCAAAACAAGGATTAACCTCTCTCTCTGTCTGTCTCTTTCTCTCTCATTCTCTCAAGTCTCTTATTCCTTCCCTCTCATTCTCTCAGTCTCTCATTCTCATTGTCTCATTCTCACTCTCACTCTCTCTCTCTCTCTCTCTTTCTGGAGGCGAGGCGCAAGGTGGTGGTACAGTAAATCAGTCTAATGGTATCGGAATACAAATATCGGCCATCGAGCTTTATATTCGCGTTCTCATGTACGTGACGCGTAATTTTTGCCTTTTCGCGACAATTTTGGCGCTTGACTTTAAAAGGTTGGGTTTAAATTGTTTTATTTATTAAGAATTCTTGTTTTCTATTAATTTTTCTTTATTATATTCATGTTGTTGCATTTGGGTGGTTTTGTGTGTGTGTGTGTGTGTG
>NC_059290.1:2521724-2564224 GCF_017591435.1 Portunus trituberculatus
GTGTGTGTGTGTGTGTGTGTGTGTGTGTGTGTGTGTGTGTGTGTGTGTGTGTGTGTGTGTGTGTCTCTCTCTCTCTCTCTCTCTCTCTCTCTCTCTCTCTCTCTCTCTCTCTCTCTCTCTCTCTGTGTCGTGGCGGAGAAATTCATAGGCTCAGTAAATTGGAACGTTTGCAGTGCCGGAGTTGGTCTTTCTCCGTCTTCCTGGAGAGAGAGAGAGAGAGAGAGAGAGAGAGAGAGAGAGAGAGAGAGAGAGAGAGAGAGAGAGAGAGAGCACACACCATCTAGCGGCGGGAATTACAACTACTAACGAACACTCAAGTCCTTTTATTCTTCTTTCGTTCCTTCTTCCCCCCCTTCTCTCTCTCTCTCTCTCTCTCTCTCTCTCTCTCTCTCTCTCTCTCTCTCTCTCTCTCTCTCTCTCTGTCCACAATTCTCTCTGTTTTTCTCTCTCTCCCAGTCCCACTTTCCCCGTGTTACACTTGCCTCATTCCTCCCTCCTATCCACCCTTCCTCCATTTCCTCTTCCACCCTCCTTTTGTTCCTCTGCTTCCTCCCTTCCTGCCTCCCTCCTTCCTCACCTCCCTCCGGGCATCGTATTTCTAAGCACTGCCAGCTATTCTTTTAAGAGCCACTAATAACTTTAAGGGCGAGAGAGAGAGAGAGAGAGAGAGAGAGAGAGAGAGAGAGAGAGAGAGAGAGAGAGAGAGAGAGAGAGAGAGAGAGAGAGAGAGAGAGAGAGAGAGAGAGAGAGAGAGAATCAGCAGGCAATATATACCTAAATCGTCATTGTACAGGAAACAAAAATCTGAAAAAAAACCTTCGCAGTTTCCAAGAATATGAGAAGAGAGGAAAAAAAGAATAGGAAGGAGAATCAGTCTTCCTGGTATGTTGAGGCGAGGAGGAGGAGGAGGAGGAGGAGGAGGAGGAGGAGGAGGAGGAGGAGGAGGAGGAGGAGGAGGAGGAGGAGGAGGTGAGTACAAATTAAAGGACAGAGCATCCGTAGCAGCAGACTAGTTCCCTCTACAGCAGACACAAGTGAGGATGTGGCGGGGTGTTGAGAGGAAGGTAAGGCAGCGAGAAGATTAACGACGCGGCGGGAGGAGGAGGAGGAGGAGGAGGAGGAGGAGGAGGAGGAGGAGGAGGAGGAGGAGGTGAGGAGGAGGAGGAGCAGGTGAGGTGATGTGATGAGGGAAAATCGCAGAGCAAGGAGGAGTGGAAGGGGAAATGATGACAATGGGAGGAATGCAGTATTGAGCAGCCAAATCCATCCCACACTTTCTGCACCTGGAGTCTGCAATCTCGCCGGAATATCAAGGCAAGGTAAGCGACTACACAAGCAGACACACACACACACACACACACACACACACACACACACACACACACACACACACACACACACACACACACACACACACACACACACACACACACACACACACACACACACACACACACACACACACACATATGTACAAACACACACAGCTTGGCGTACATGCAAACCCTCCGTGCACACTTCCTCGCGCCAAGATTCCCTTCACACGGCACACAATACAACAAGGGAAGAAATTCACCTCGAGTCTTGGCGGCGATGTAATGCTATTTTCCGAATAAGTGTCGACGCGTGTCTTCCCGGCGTCTCCTGAGGGCCTCCACTGCTGCACCGACTCTCCCACTCTCCCCACACCGACTGGGACACTTCAGGCTTGGGGATTATTTAGCGTCAGCCTTGAGTTCCTGGACACGACAGGTCTTTCTGCCTGGTGATCTTCCCTTCCCTTCAGGAAGGCGTCCTTTTGGTGGAGCTTCGGTTATCTCGCCACGCGCCCCACTGGGTATTTTTATAAAGCCAGGTCTGTCCTCGGCTATAGAAACCGGACGTTGGAACAGGCTGGGAGCGTCAGGCGAGGCAGCCACACGAGGGGAGTTTGTGTTTGTGGAGTAATCTGCGCGGGGAAATGTATGGCCTCAGAACTGGCGACTCACACACCAAGTTGAAATACGCGGACGGCAACACTCTTTTTGAAAACTGGTCTGTGAGTGAAGCGCCGCCTCACTCACCGCCTGTGTCCGCCGCGCCAGGTAATTGCCCAGGAATGTTGTGGAGCTTGACGATTCACCAGCAGGGGTCGAAGCCTCAGCCTCTCATCACGGACAAGTAACATGCCAGTGTGTCTAGAGGAAGCCAAGCACGTAGTACCAGAAATTCAAATCAACACCCTGGACTTGTAGAACGAGACCCAGTAACCAAGCGTCTTGACATCTTAACAAGCACGCGACAAGAACTCAGGCACAACAAACAACCAGATGCAGAGAACACGCGTCTGTCATCCTAACAAGCATACAACAAGCACTACAAGTAACCACAAGCAAAAAAACACGAGACTAACACTCCAGCAAGCACACGATAAGCACTTCAACAAATAACAAGAAGCATAGAACACGCGTCTGTCATCTTAACAAGCACGACAAGCACTACAAGTAATCACAAGCAAAAAACGCGAGGCTAACACTCCAACAAGGACACGATAAGCACTTCACTTGCCAGGAGGGAGAAAGCAGCACCTCCACGCTCCAGCACACAAGTCATGCTCCTTATGCACACCATTAGCACTCGT
Source organism: Portunus trituberculatus (assembly GCF_017591435.1). Taxonomy (NCBI): domain Eukaryota; kingdom Metazoa; phylum Arthropoda; class Malacostraca; order Decapoda; family Portunidae; genus Portunus; species Portunus trituberculatus. The sequence continues at coordinate 2,524,345 of NC_059290.1, forward strand.
CCTTTACCTGCAGCGCGGCGGCCCCTCAGACCCTCGCCAAAATCACCTTCCTGCATAAAGTGCGTCGCTCTGAACCACTGCCTTGGGTACTGCTGACATCGATCCTCTTATTGCTGGCAGTCAGGTATTTCACCCTGCCATGTCCTCCTCCTCTTCCTCTTCCACCTCCTTCGCTTTTCTCCTTCTCTTCCTCCTTCTCCTAGTTCCTCGTCCTCCACTTCAAGGTTAGCCACCCTCCTTCCTCTCCAGGGCTTCGTCAGTCGTCAGTAGGGCCTCAACACTCCTGCCTTGCCGAGGAGCAGTGAACAGGAAGACTTGACAGGAGTTCCTTTCATAGCAACGCCGCAGTGTGTAGCGAGAGCATGAATCGTGCTGCCTGGGAACTCTGTGTAAGACTCTCTGTATGGCGTTATTATTATTATTATTATTATTATTATTATTATATTTTGTACTGAACTTCAAACTTCGTGGATATTGTATTGCTGGACAGGAGATTTACTTGACATTATTGCCGCCACCTATTCTCGCCCTTGCCACTATTCTCCAGGTGAGTTGTCTCTATGCCTGCTCGAAAATGGTGTTTAAAAATTATATAGCAAGGAATAATGCAAGAGAACGGCTAAGGAAAAATGTCTCGTTGTCACAAATGGTATATAAAATGCTGTTATCGATTATGTTGTTTAGTTTTCTTCATTATTTGTTTTCCTGCAATATTTTTCCTAGACTTTTTTTTTCTCCCATCTTCTTGATCTTGCATTTCCAACATTCCCTCTCTAGCTTTTCTACAGCTACTTTTTTTTTCTGTACGAATTTGTTTCCTTGCTGCGCCACTTTGCCTTGATTCTTTTTTATCCGGTGACTTTTATTCCAGGCACTCGGAATCACACGGAGTCCTGCCAGTGTCCCTTATTCACCGGCGCCGCTACCACTTCAGTCTTCCCTCGTGACAATTACACCGACTCTACCACTACATGCATACATATGACCCTCTGTGCCCATTCCTCCTAACATATAACTCTATCCATCACCAGTGCCTGCGACAATGAACGCTATCCATCACCACCATTGAGACCCATTTCTCTATCCACCTGCAGTTCTAACAAGGATAATCACCTGTCCATTAGTTACTAGCCACCTTATTTACTCGCGCATCTAATTCACGTATCAAAAACTTTATGAATCAATCTATCAAAGGAAGGCCGAGTGTGAATCGCCGAATTGTGAATAAATAAAGGGGAATGTTACCAGACACATCTTTAATTCTGGATAACACTTTTGGCTCTGCTCTTCAGGAATCGACAGCATCAGTGGGCTTTGTTTGCCGTCTTTCTTGTATCTCTTAATCATATTCCCTCATATATAATGCAAACAGTGTCTTAGGATAAATAAAGGGTAATATTTTCAGACATTTCACTAATTCCTGGCTCTGCTCTTCAGGAACTCGCAGCTTCAGTGAGGTATTCTTCCTGCCATTCTGTATTTCTTGGTCAGATTCCCTCATATATGATGAAAACGGTGTCCTAAGGCGCGGACATCTTATCCACCAAGGGAACAGGTCAGAGAGACGAAGGTGAGCCAAGGCAAGCAAGTTATTATTTTTTTTATTGTCTATATTCAAACAGGAAAATTCATCTAGACGTGCACTTCCTTACTGAGCGTGCCCTTCATTTCCATTATCATCAGTTTTACGATAAGTCACTGAGGTAAATATTCTAGGCCTATCAGTTTTTTTTTCACAGACATTTTCATTACTACAGTATTTCGTATTCATGGAGAAAGTCGCTCTTAATAGCGCCATTCCAGATCCTCCTCACTTTCTTCCATCATCATCTATTTCGTCTATTTACACTTCGCTATTAATTTATCTCTATAATAGTAAAGTCATTTTCGCTGGAGCAGAATCTCGCAATCACGGTGAACGCTGCTTTCTGCCGCCGCCTGAGCCGCTTCGTTGTTTTTCCATAATGGTTCGCGGCGCCTCGCTTCTGGCTGGCAGCGCGGTGACCTGCTCATCTGGCCGGCCATCCCATGAATAACACAGACAGGCATCACCTTGCATAACAACGAACCCCGCGGCGCTCATACCTAATTGCCTCATCAATCACAGCTCAAACAGCAGGAAAGGGGCAAAATAAAACACTGCAATATCTACACAATTAGGGATTTCAAGGGAGTTACATCGCGCCTCCATTAATCACACCTGCAGTACGCGACAGGTGAGAGAGAGAGAGAGAGAGAGAGAGAGAGAGAGAGAGAGAGAGAGAGAGAGAGAACACAGCTAAAAGAGCAACAACAAACACAAGCAAGGTGAGGACTATTTGCCAAAGCACCAGGAGAGGTTTAGCATCTGTAATAACACTTTGAATTATCCTAACCTAACCTAACCTAACTTTAAGCAGGGTAGAAGACAACAATAAATGCAAGCTTATGTCAGGACTATTTATCACGAGCGAAAAGATTTAGTGAGGTGAACACACACACTCACAAAATAGCATCGGTAATAACACCTTGAATTAAAGACAGGTGGAGCAGCGACAGTGGAGGAGAGTAGAACCAATGGAGGGAACGTAAAAGGAGTGGAGGAAGTGGAGTAACGCGCCACAAAGAAACCTTACGTGACAACGATAAATCATGAGAAAAAAAAGTGGGATAAAAATACACCAACACAAACATGAAAGAAAATAGAAAAATACTTGGTAATAACGACACCTTGTATAATGAGAGAGAGAAAAAAAAAAGAGAATAGAACTAGTTAGTAAATGGACAGCAAACACACACTTGCGTGGTAAAAATACAAACGCACACACACAAAAAAAAACACGCACACACACACGCGCACACTAAAGAAATATTAATATTAATCCTCAGGAAGCAAAGAATAATAAAAAAGAGAGAAAAACACACAGGAACACCAAAACAACACATCAAACACACAACACTTTATGAAACACACGCAAAACAAAAAGTGATAGACACAACTTGCGTAAATGGCTAAGAGAGAGAGAGAGAGAGAGAGAGAGAGAGAGAGAGAGAGAGAGAGAGAGAGAGAGAGAGAATTAGTAGACAAGCACAACAATAAACTCAAGCTTAGGACAGTCAATCTTCATAGAAAAAAATGTAAAGAGAAAAAAAACTCCCCCAAAAAAATAAACAATCTACTTGGCCATTACACGGAGGAATTAAACAGCAACAGAACCTTCAGCGGGCAGGTAATGGGTTAAGCAGGTGTTATATGGACTGCTGGGGGTGCAATGTTGCCAGAATTACGAGTCAACCTTTATAGATGGCCATTTTCTCACCTTTTTGTGTGTGTCTCGTGATGTGTGTGTGTGTGTGTGTGTGTGTGTGTGTGTGTGTGTGTGTGTGTGTGTGTGTGTGTGTGTGTGTGTGTGTGTGTGTGTGTGTGTGTGTTAACCATTTTTGAGAAACTTTTACTTTTTTCCCTATTTTTTTCCTTGCCATTGAGTTTCTCTTGTTCTCTCGGGAGTGGGTTTTTTTTTTCATATATTTTTTACGCGTCGTTTTATTTTGTTTTTTATTTGTTCGGCCTTTCGTTCCCTCGTTCTTTCGTCCCATTGTTGTTGCAAGTTAACGTTTAGGTTCGCTTGTTTGCGTTGCTCTGTTTACTGGTCGTGTTCTTTTGAGGGAAGATTGGAGTAGTGTGTTGAGCTTGCATGGATAATCAAAGCCAAATTTCAACCCTCTTTCTCTTCCTCTCCCTCTCCCTCTCCCTCTCCCTCTCTTTCCCTCTCCCTCTCTCTCGTCACAAGGTTGCAAGTGATAGAACATATCTCGATCAAATCTACTGCTCACAATATATTTCATTCCTTTTTTGAAATTATCTTATATTTATCACACATGCACACGCTATTATCCGTACGGTGCGTGATGGGAGATGGAAGATAAGGGAGAGGGGAAGAGCTCCCTCCCTCTTTCTCTCTGTCTCTATCTGTTTCTCTCTCTCTCTCTCTCTCTTACACTTGCCAAGGGCGCGTGTGGGAAGAGCAGGGAGGGGTATAGTTGGTTCTTTAATCCTATAACTGGTGTGGCTTCGTGAAATCCCCTGGTGAAAGTTAAGTCCAATTTCCAAAGGCACCTCCGAGTGCAAAGAGAGCAACAGAGTGACAGAAATCTTTAAGCGCCATTAACCTTATATTTGGTAAGTAAATCTCCTTCTGGTACTTTTAATTCTTCTGTTTTTTTTTTTTTTATGGAAGGGGAAAAATGGCCAAGGGTAACAAAAAAATTAAAAAGTGCCCACTCAGTCCTCAGTCCTCTACAGATAAGAAAGGATTAGCCAAAAAGACAGGGATAAATGTCTTGAAACCTCCCTCTTAAATGAAGGTAAGTCATAGGAAATTGGAAATACAGACACAGGTAGGGAGTTCCAGAGCTTACCAGAGAAAGGAATGAATGATTGAGGGTACTGGTTAGCTCTTGCATTAGGGAGTTGGAAAAATAGGGGTGAGAGGAAGAAGAAAGCCTTGTGCAGTGAGGACGCAAGAGTTGGTACAGCTTCTCTGAATTATATGGTGGAAGTACAATGTGATTTTCAAAGGCAACTGTGACGGCAAAATGAATCAGAGAAAGTGTAATCTTAAGCCCCATTTGCTTTATAATTGTTTAGCGAAGCATACAGACACACTGCGTTACTAGAACACAATAAAAAACGTCATATTGTCTCAGTTATCAGTTACTTTTTATTTCAGAGGAGAAAGCTGGCCAAGGGCAACATAAAAAAAAAAAGACCCATTTAGTTGCCACTCCCTTTGCAGGACCGAAAGAGTTAGCTAAAAATAAGGGATAAATGTCTTGAAACCTCCCTCTTAAATGAAGCCAAGGAAGGTCTTACCGTCAATTTAGTTTGCACAGGAAAGGAGACTGACAGACTAAAATGCCACAGGGAGTATAGATCCCGGAATGCAGTGATCCCTTGACACTTTTGGAAAGAAAAAGGAGGTTGACGGAAGGCAGAAGAAGCAAAAGAGAAAAGGAAGTTTGAGAGAAATGGGAGAAGATGGAAAGAGTGCCCAAAAACCAAGAAAGTGTCAAGAAGGGGCTGGAAAGGAAGGCCGGGAGAGAAAAGGTGAGATCTTAAGTTGACCAATGGTGTGTATTGAAGCTGTAAGGGCGTTGCTTATCCATCAGCTTAATGTGTACCGGCAAAATGCGTAGCCAGGTAGTCATTCATTACTCAGGTAGTGACCGGCGTGCCTCGGCGTATAATTGCACGTGTTTGCATTGTTTACTCACACTATATGTTAGCATTCATAACGGCAATTAATAACACGTACAGGGCGGCACGTACACCAATTACACCATTACGTGAGGCATGTTTTGCGTACGTAATTACAACACGGTAAGCCTTGAACAAAGCTTATGCAGACTGTTCCCTTCCATCCCATCATATTCACCGTGTTACACTCTCTCCGTGTGTGTGTGTGTGTGTGTGTGTGTGTGTGTGTGTGTGTGTGTGTGTGTGTGTGTGTGTGTGTGTGTGTGTGTGTGTGTGTGTGTGTGTGTGTGTGTGTGTGTTGTAACTATGCGAGGACAAACGAGCTTACACCCTCTGATTGTACGAGGAAAGAAGCAAGTTATTACCTTCATTACATTAACCGTCAAACACAGAGTTGCTATATTCTGTGTTGAGCTCATGGTGTAATTACCTACAGCAGGTCTATTCTTTTTACTTTTTTATTCATTAGTTATTTTTTTCTGTTTGGTGAAAGCGTCGCATGTACACTTTCATATGCTAAGTGGTCACGTGCGAGTGTTTCCTGCGGCATCTAGTTAACAAGAGTGTGTGAAGGCCAGTGAAAATCTATAACTGCTTCTCTTTCCTTTATCCACTACACTTATTAGCGCTGCTCCACACAATGCCTTTACAGATCAGCGCATAGCTCTACCATTCAGAGGAAACATCATCGTCACACTTAAACAGGCGACCATGACGACACTCTGACACACGCAAGCACACACAGGCATCGCTATACCTGCCCAAAGACACAACGAAGCAGAGTGGGTCAGCAATCACCGCAGTGCTCCTGAGTGTATCCTGCCTCGCGGTGGATTAAGGCACAGTTCGAGGTGTGGGCGTGATGCGACATCTGGGTCCTCACCTCGCCTTGGCCGGGTTCTGCTAGGTAGTATCCGCTTATTGATTCACCTGTAGGGGGTGAACGACTGGGATGGCCCGTTGTCGTCTGCTCCGCCATAGATTTAGGCCCAGCCACGTGTTCGTCGCCCCGCACCTCCTGCAGCACAATAGGGGCTGATGGAGGCTGATGGAGGCAGGAAAACTTATCACGGACAGAACGGCCCGGCATCTGAGTTGCCGCTTCGTCAGGACAAAATAAACGATGTGACTCCTAACTTGGACACAAAAGAGGCAGTTGCTGTGTTTTATGTTCCGGGTTGAAGTGAGAGAGCGAGGCAGAGCTGAGAGTGGCGGGCGAGCTGAGATAAAACTTGTACCATTCAAGTCAGCCATTAAAACAATCTACGAGTTGTGCAAGCATGAAAAAAAACATCGTAATTCCTCAAAAATGTTAGTTTTGTTCGTTTTTGTTATTTTACAGTTAATTGAAAAATTTATCATGATACAAATTGACATATGAAGATTATTATCCTTTTTTTCTTTCTTTTCTCACTTCTTTTCTTATTGTAACGATCACAATTTGCTGCCGGTATTCCTTGAAGTGCGTAGGTGCAGCGCAGTACAGCCGGCAGTCCCGCGATGGTCTGGTCGGCAGGCTCCTGGTGAGTACAAAGTCATGTGTTTGGGACTTCATTGGCAGTGTATTCCTTGATTCACGAGCACGCGACTTTCTGCTAAGAGACACTAGCGAGACTGGAGCGCACACCACACGGCACATATGGACGGAGAGAAAGAGAGAGAAAAAAGGGGAACTCTCGCCAAGAAAATTTAAGACCACATGAAGGCATGCACTACAACACCCTCTAGTGGCGCGGGGAAGTTACGAAAGCCAGCCCGGAGCCTCCATGGGACTCCGGCAAGCGTGGAGTTTGTAGCATCCACTTTCTGCGTCTTAAAGGGAAGTTATGACGATATGACAGCACTTGGGGTTCGTGGTGGCGGTGCCTTGTGTACTGATGGCGACAGATGCCCACACTCCCTTGCTCTTTCACCACGACTGTTTCCCAATTCCACAGAGACAATTAGACAAGCTCTCACGAGTGTTTCATCATTTCAGTGTTGCAATCTCGTCAAACTGTCACTAAAATCGTAGAAAAACACAAAAATCCTGTAACTTCAATTAAGGGCTTTCAAAAGTGTAGGTGTGGCCATAAAAGAATCCGAATACAGATAGGACGAGTAGGGAGTGGAGCGGAAGTTGCAAAGCTGGACGGGACTCGCTGCAGATATTAGTTTTAGATAAGGTATTAAATGTTATGTGTAATTGGCTCTTTTTCTTCTCCCTTCTACTCTCTGCATCTATATTTTCTTCCACCTTTAACTCTCTCTCTCTCTCTCTCTCTCTCTCTCTCTCTCTCTCTCTCTCTCTCTCTCTCTCTCTCTCTCTCTCGTATCTTCACGTCTATATCTATTTTCGTTCTATTTTCCCTCCCAATTCCTCCACGGTACGAATTATCAATACAGTACCATGTCTCTCTCCGTCTCCCTTCTGCTTGTACTTTTCTTTCCATCTCGCCTCTCCTCCCTTCACCTTTTCTCTCTTCTATTTATTTCCACCTCACCTCTCCTCCCTTCTCATTTTCTCTCTTTTCTCTATTTCTTTCTACGTTTTCTATTCCTTGAAGATTTCCAGTCCTATTCCCTTTCACATTTTTCCTCATTTATATACTTTCCTAATTCGTCTGATATCTAATTTATGTTATTTCTTACTAATTTGACTAGTCCACTGTCTCTCTCCCTCTCCCTCCCTCTCTCTCAAGGGCGCAGCACAAAGGAAGGAACACACGAGAATGAGGGAAAGATTAGCTTCACTGGGTCTCTGTAGCAATAACACTGACACATCAACACTTGCACCCCGCAGCTACACAGATGAGGAGCAGCGGGGCACACACAAATAAGGCAAAATTAGGAGACTTTCCGAGACACAGAAACACTAGAAATTCGTGAACCGGGTGTTAAAAAAAGAGGTTCCATTTCTCATTTTTTTACAAGCTTCCCCTGTTAAGACGCCAGAGTTCGTTTTTTTTTTTTTGATGGGTTTTACTGTACAATTGGTGAATAAATATAACAAAAAAAAGGTTGCTGAAATATGGTACAATCTCTCTCTCTCTCTCTCTCTCTCTCTCTCTCTCTCTCTCTCTCTCTCTCTCAACCAGACAGCGAAGGAAGAGGCAGAAATAACCCTTAATTAAGATAGTATTATTGGTCTGTATTTCTACTCCCCTCTTTCGGTACCTGTGTGTGTGTGTGTGTGTGTGTGTGTGTGTGTGTGTGTGTGTGTGTGTGTGTGTGTGTGTGTGTGTGTGTGTGTGTGTGTGTGTGTGTGTGTGGAAACGCTCGTCCTGTCTCTCTCTCTCTCTCTCTCTCTCTCTCTCTCTCTCTCTCTCTCTCTCTCAATAGCCTGCCTCCAAACCCTCAGACAAACGGGGAAAAATAAACTGAGAATGCAAGTTTCACGTCCACCTCCCGAGCTCCATTTTCTTTTTTTTTTTTTGTGTGTGTGTGTGTATTCCATGGCTCTGTATGAAATAAAACAAACCACTACCCGTTTTCTTTCGTCGCAGGAAAAGACCGAAACAAATAGAAAAAAGAAGTAACCATTCACAATTTACCTACAGTTCCTCACCTTTTCTCTTTTAATTAACTCACGTGAACAAGTAAATGAAAAAAGGAACAATACTCTTCACAACTTGATCCCAGTGTCTGTATCGTATCTTAGGAGAAGAGGGTACCGCTTCAAAAAGAAAACGAAATGTCAACACACACACACTCACACACACACACACACACACGCCTGCCTCAGAAAACGAAGGTCTGCCAGGAGTGACTAAAAAGAAGATGGGATATTTGGCTTCCCTGTTCCTCTTTCATCTTGATGGGGTGCAGACATTCCCCTCCCCCCTGCTGGAAAATGTTATAGTTTTTGTCTTTCAGCCACTCAAAAACAGGCTTCCCTTTCTCTTTTCTTCTCTTCCTTCCCTTTGCCTCATCCTTTCTCTTTCTCTCCTTTGCTTCCTCCCTTCCCTTTCTTTCTCTCTTCTTTGTATTTCTCTTTCTCCCTTCGCTTCCTCCCTCCATCTCTCCTGCAGCCCCTTAACTTTTCTTTCTCCCTCCCATTCCTTCGTTTCTTATTCCTTCAGAGCCAAAATTTCGGCCGTTTCTTCTCCATTTCTTCAGTGTTAGCACAGTCTTTTCTTTTCAAAATGCCCGTCGAAAACTTTTATATTTTTCATGCCTTATCTAATCTGTGCCATTTCTTGCTATTCATCTTGCGTCTCTCTCTCTCTCTCTCTCTCTCTCTCTCTCTCTCTCTCTCTCTCTCTCTCTTAGCGAGTTCGTCTCAGGATTTCATGATTTTCTTCATTCATAGCGTATGAATAGAGAGAGAGAGAGAGAGAGAGAGAGAGAGAGAGAGAGAGAGAGAGAGAGAGAGAGAGAGAGAGCAAATTTATGGTAATGTACGCTGTTCTCTACATACCAAAAACTCTACTACTCTTTGTGTGTGTGTGTGTGTGTGTGTGTGTGTGTGTGTGTGTGTGTGTGTGTGTGTGTGTGTGTGTGTGTGTGTGTGTGTGTGTGTGTGTGTGTGTGTGTGTGTGTGTTTGTTTGTTTGTTTGCGAAGAGCTGGAGAACGTGGAAGGTCGGCCGGTCTATCAGTTTCAGTCTCTCTCTCTCTCTCTCTCTCTCTCTCTCTCTCTCTCTCTCTCTCTCTCTCTCTCTCTCTCTCTCTCTCTCTGGCCAGCACAATTTACGGCCAGTGACACAAGGGAGTCGTAACACACACGCCATCCAGGTCATGTGAGGTGTCTTTTCATGGCGATAATAGGAGTTAATGGCACCAAGGACAGTCACCGGACCTTATTGCCTCTCTCCTGATGGCTTGTCGAGGCTTAGCGGCACCACACGCCTTCCTGGGACTCCCTGCTAAGTCGTGGTGGCTTTGTGAGCTCAGACCTATGTTGGGAAGTCTCTCTCTCTCTCTCTCTCTCTCTCTCTCTCTCTCTCTCTCTCTCTCTCTCTCTCTCTCTGTCTGTTTGAGCTCCCTCCAAACGTGATATGACTGTAATGTACTGAGTGTGTGTGTGTGTGTGTGTGTGTGTGTGTGTGTGTGTGTGTGTGTGTGTGTGTGTGTGTGTGTGTGTGTGTGTGTGTGTTGAGTGTAGTGCTGGCTTCACGTGAAATGTGTTGTTAAATTATTGTTATTGTTATTGTTGTTTGTGATGTTAGTACTGTCCCTACAACAATGAACGCTACTACTACTACTACTACTACTACTACTACTACTACTCCTACTACCACTATTACTACTACTACTACTGTTTCAGGCATTTAAATAAAACATACAAGTAAAAATTCACTAATCTCAACACACACACACACACACACACACACACACACACACACACACACACACACACACACACACACACACACAGACAACTGGACCAATAGATCTGAATACAATAAATACAACCATTACCAATACATCCATCGTCACCACCACCACCACCACCACCACCGAACGACAATAGCAGGAGACCATAACAATCCCTTACGTCACAGAGAGAGAGAGAGAGAGAGAGAGAGAGAGAGAGAGAGAGAGAGAGAGAGAGAGAGAGAAAACGTACCTCCTCGAAACTTTCTCTAAAATTTTCAAGCTTCGTGCCTTGTATCGTTTTCCTGTGATGAAGCTCTTGTGAGGGATGAGCCTGTGTGTCTGGTTAATAGGGTCCAAAGTGCTAATTACTACACGGCTTATGATCCCTCTCCCTCTCCTCTCTCTCTCTCCCTCTCCCTCTCTCTCTCTCTCTCTCTCTCTCTCTGTTAATTATTCACACACGTGTTTTAAGAATTTTCCTAGTGAATATTTTCCTACTTTTTTCTCTCTCTTTTAGTCTGAATTGCTGCTTGCGTAATCCTCATCGCTGTGTCCATGGTCCTGGTGGTGGTGGTGGTGGTGGTGGTGGTGGTGGTGGTGACGGTGGTGGTGATAATAACAATAATAATAATAATGGTGGTAATTATAACCATAATGATTGTAATAGTAATAAGAGTAAAAGTAATGAAAATGTTCCTAATGATACTAATAATAACAATGATAATAGTAATGATGATACTACTGCTGCTGCTACTACTACTACTACTACTACTACTACTACTACTACTACTACTACTATGAAAAATGAATTAAAATATTAATAATAATATTAATAAAAATAATAATAATAATATTAACAATAATAATAATTATTATTATAATAATTATAATAATTATTATAATAATAATAATAATAATAATAATAATAATAATAATAATAATAACAATAATGATAAAATAACTAAAAATAAATAATAATAATAATAATAATAATAAATAAGAAAAATAATAATAATAATAATAATAATAATAATAATAATAATAATAATAATAATGTTGATAGTAATAATATTAATAATAATAATAGTAATAATAATTAATAATAACAATAATAATAATATTATAATAATTATAATAATAATAATAATGATAATAATAATAATTATTATTATTATTATAATAAAAACAATAATGATAATATTATAACAATTACAATAATAATAATAATAATAATAATAATAATAATAATATTATTATTATTATTATTATTATTATTATTAATCATAGAAACAATAATGATGATATAATAAAAAAAAAGAATAAGAAGAATAAGAATAAGAATAAGAACAATATTATCATTACTATTATTATTATTATTATTAGAATTTTTATAATAATAATAATAATAATAATAATAATAATAATAATAATAATAATTATTATTATTATCATTATTATTATTATTATTATTATTATTATTATTATAATAATAATAATAATAATAATAATAATAATAATAATAATAATAATAATAATAATAATAATAATAATAATAACAACAAAACTGATAATATTAAAATAATAACAATAATAATAATAATAAGAAGAAGAAGAAAGAAGATTATTATTATTATTATTATTATTATTATTATTATTATTATATTATTATTATTATTATTATCATCATAATAATGAAAATGATAATGATAATGATAATAATAATAATAATAATAACAAATTACTAATAATAATATTAAAATAATAATAATAATAATAATAATAATAATAATAATAATAATAATAGTAAGAAGAAGAAGAAGAAGAAGGAGAAGGAGGAGAAGAAGAAGAAGAAGAAGAAGAAGATTATTATTATTATTATTATAATAATTATTATGATAATGATAATGATAATTATAATGATCATGATAATAATAATAACAATAATAATAACAAATAATTAATAATAAAAAATAACGAATAATAATATTAAAATAATAATAACAATAATAATAATAATAATAATAATAATAATAATAATAATAATAATAATAATAATTATAATAATTATAATAATAATAATAATAATAATAATTATTATTATTATTATTATTATTATTATTATTATTATTATTATTATTATAATAATAATAATAATAACAATAATAATAATAATAATAATAATAATAATAATAATAATAATAATAATAATATTATTATTATTATTATTATTATTATTATTTTTATTATTATTATCATTATTATTATTACTAATAACAATAACAATAACAATAACAATAATAATAATAATAACAATAATAATAATGATAATAATATTTTCCTCTACTTCCGTGAATAATTTCTACCTAGAGGTTGTATTAATAATAATATTATGAGTGATTTTTCGTCTTTTCCCTCTATTTTGGTCAATATTTTTCGTCTCGTTGCTTTGGTGAACAATTCTTCCTTCTGATGTTTGGCTCCTGTCCCATGCTACATTTAGACTTCCTGCTTTATGACAGAAAATGTACTCAAATTCTTTCCAGCACAATCTTAAGAGTTCCTTAGCTTTGGCAACGTTCAGCATTCCACATATATATATATATATATATATATATATATATATATATATATATATATATATATATATATATATATATATATATATATATAAAGACTAGCTTCCTCACTAATAATATACATGTGACTAATTCTACATCTACTACTACTACTACTCTTACTATTACTATTGCTGTTACTACTTTTGTTACTACCACTACTACTACTACTACCACTACTACACACACACACAAAATACCCACATCCACACCCATCTCCCTACACACACACACACACACACACACACACACACACACACACACACACTACTTCCCCTAACACCACTACTGCACAGATTAAATAGGAAAAAGGAAGAAAATCAGACTTTCCCAACAAAACTGTGAAGCTAAAGTAATAAATACCAAATAATTAAGACTGCGGGTGATGAATAAAAAAAGAAAAAGAAGGAGAGTTGCTCATATTGTGCGTGGTTTTATTTTTTTCATTTTTTTTTGCGGGAATTCTCTCCTTCGTGGAAAAAGAGAAAAAAAGGACCCAATGAGTGGTTCTGATAACTCGAGTAATTGGCCAGACAGAATAAAACTCGCAGACACAGGGTTATATTTTTTTTTCCCTACACTGCTGCGTACACTCACACACACACACACACACACACACACACACACACACACACACACACACACACACACACACAGCCTTAATTGGACACTCAGACAAATACATGTACAAGGAATGCTGTGAGATTGAGAAATAGAAACAAGAAACATACAGAAGATGTAACATGTGTGTGTGTGTGTGTGTGTGTGTGTGTGTGTGTGTGTGTGTGTGTGTGTGTGTGTGTGTGTGTGTGTGTGTGTGTGTGTGTGTGTGTGTGTGTGTGTGTGTGTGTGTGTGTGTGTGTTGGCTAGCTGTCAAGTGAGTGGAAAACTGGCCAGTCGTGTTTGTGAATGTGCCGTGACAAGAGGCTGTGAGATAGTGTCTCCATTGGTAGAGAGAGAGAGAGAGAGAGAGAGAGAGAGAGAGAGAGAGAGAGAGAGAGAGAGAGTATACACACGCACCAACATGAAAACATACATTGACATCGTTATTTTTTCACACTAACCAGCTCCTTACGTTCGCTGTTTCTCTTCGGGTTACTCCACTTCACTGAAATCTTGTTGGGGTCTATTAAAAGTGATACAATTCAGACAGTTCGCTTAATAATGTGTGCTCTTTGCCTTAAATGTATTTCAAAGGCATTTTTCTTCTACTGCTGCCCCCATTACCACTGTCACTATTGCTCTCTCTCCCTCCTCTCTCTCTCTCTCTCTCTCTCTCTCTCTCTCTCTCTCTCTCTGTGTGTGTGTGTGGCTTCTCCCATCGACGTTTTTTCTCTTTTTTCATTCATATTGTTTTCTATTCACTTCAGAGTATTTTATTACTGTTATTATTTTTTTCAGTCTACAGCATTCATTCCTACCGCCACCAGCACTATCTCCTCCTCCTCCTCCTCCTCCTCCTCCTCCTCCTCCTCCTCCTCCTACTCTTCACTCTACATCTCATATTTCTTTTTATTTATTTACATTTTTTTTCTTTCGTTGTTTGTGATTTTCTTAATTTTTGAGACCTACAGCTCTTTCTTCTCCATCCTGTCTTCTCCACCTTTACTAATTTTACATATCTATTGTCTTTACTCTCTCGCATATCTAGTTCTTCTTTCCCTTCGTGTTTCTCGACCAAAATTTCTATTCGATTCATTTCATTTCTCAATTTCAATTTCTTTAGTCTTAATTTCGTTTTTTTTTTTTTATTTACCAACTTTTCTCATCGTAAAATTCTTCTTACTCTTGTTTTTCCTCCTTCTCCTCATCCTCTTTCTCTTTCCTCTTCTACTTACATTTCTTCCGATCCTCTTTACACTTTGCCTTCATGTCAAAGCTGTGAATACCTTCCAATACAGCTTGGTAAATGTCAATAGATCTCCTACTACAACTTAGCCTTCCCTGGTGTTCCTTTACGTCCCTCCCTGTACCAAGACAGCAACACTCACCAAGGCCAAAGGACAGGAACAGGTGAGCGTGCTGTCTGTCTTTGCCTCAACCACCACCTGCCTTCCTGCATCCGTCTGTCTCTCGTGCCACCACCGCAGAGAACACGCTAAAAAGACACGCGAGATGGTCATATTAGCGTGGAGGTGAGCCACGGGATAACATGTAAACAGTGGATACAGAAAAATAATTGGATGCGTGTATTTATAGCAAGAATTGGGAGAAAGATGCTTAATTGTTCCCGCCAGCGTCGAGAAAATGCCTCAGTAAATTTTGTTTCTTTCATCAGCGTCGAGTAAAAGGGAAAATAAGTAAGGATTAGTCTTGATGCGGGTACCGAACGAAACAAACAATGGCTCAAAAGGGAACCCGAATAAGATAACCATTGTGCCGCGATGGTCATTATGGCGCGCAGTGTTCGGAGCAAGATAAGAATTAATGACCATCGTCACAAACAATATGACTTGTGAAATACTCGTACCCTGCGACACTTCGGGATCATATTATCACTCTGACCACACACAGGGCCATCAGATACATGATTTTTTTTTTTTTGTCTAAGAGGGGAGAGCTGGCCAAGGGCAACAAAAACAACTAAACAAAGAGCCACTGAGAGGCCAGTGCTCGAGCAGATCCAAGAGAGTTAACCAAATGAATAGAATAAATGTCTTGAAACCTCCATCTTAAATGATTTCAGGTCAGAGGAAGATTGAAAAATAAAAGCAGCCAGGGAGTTCCAGAGTTTATCAAGAAATGTATGAATGATCGGAAGTACTGGCTTGCTCTTGCATTAGCGAGGTGGACAGAATAGAGGTGAGAAAAAGAAGAGTCTTGTGCAGTGAGGCGATGGGAGGACGGGAGGCATGTAGTTAGCAAGATCAGGAGAGCAGTTGGCATGAAAATAGCAGTTGAAAATAGCAAGAGATGCAACACTGCGACGGTGACAAAGAGGTTGAAGACAAGTCAGTCAGAGGAAAGGATATCATAAGACGAAGTGATAAGAAGTGATGAAAGTCAAACATTTAAGTGTCACCACTGCATCATTGTCCAATAGGTCTGTTCATCACTTATGACAATTTTGAAGCCTCTAAGAATTAAGAACTATTATGTTAGGTTAGGTTGGGCTTGGCTACAGTATCAGTGTTGAGGAGTGATGGTGGTCAAACATTTAAGCATCCTCTCCTTGTATCAAAGTCCAGTCAATCCGCATATCACTTGCTACAAAATTTCGAAACATTTACGAGCTGTCAGTTGTTAATCGAAATAATATCAATCCAGTGACTCAAAGTATGATTCAAGTGTATGTAATTACAATTCCACCGGATAACCTCAATTGAATTTTGCCCCATGCACAACAAAAAAAAAGAAGGAAACAAGAAAATATAAAATAAATAAATAAATAAATAAATAAAAGCATACATTTACTATTTCACATCATACGACAATCTTCCATGACTAAATTCCATAAAGGGCAACACTCACGGTGGTACAGTGGAACCATGCGTGCTCTGGGGTCCGAGGAGTCTCCAAGCGCACGGGTTCGAATCCTGTCCACGGTCCGAGTGTAGGTTGGGCTTCCTCACTCGGGGCTTTGAGATAGGAGGTTCCTCAAAAAGTATCCCCTTTAGCCCATAAATTCCCGTGAAAAGCCCACATGGTAGAAATAAAAAAATATATAAAAAAATACAAGACTTAACTCTACCACAAACAACAACATTACAACCCACACGTGGATCTTTGGAGGCACAATTCCTTTACACACCAATATTTAGCGTACCATCCAATATACAAGAAAAATTAAAATCACACCACCATATACGAGAAAAAAAAAATAGAGACCGAAAAAAAATACACCTTGATGAGAAAATTTGACTATAACACGTAGCTAGCAAGGCAATAAAGTACAAAAGTAACAAGCCTTTCCTTCCAAATTTCTTCCATGCGTGTTTTGCTTCTCTGTCAAGGTAACATCGTGAGGTGGGCAGTCGTTAAGGGGAGCAAAAGAGACGCCCTACACAGACCAGAGCAGGTGTGTGAGTTCCTCTGATTATAGGCGAGGGTAATAGCCGTGATTACTGCGTACTTTCCTGCCGATTTTTAAAGCCTTAGCGTGTCAGAGAACGGTCGGAGTGAGGGGAAGATAAAGGCGACGAGAGGAGGGAGCCAGGGGAGTGGCAGATGGGAAGAGGGGAAGAGGACGATGGTAGGGTGATAAAGAGGGTGGAATTCAAAGGGTGTGTGGAAGGTAGGATATGTAAGGAAGTGAAGGATATGGAAAGGATAAAGATAAAAGAAAATGGGGAATGGATACATTGTGTGAGTAAGGAATGGGAATTTTGGGTGTAATGTAGGTGTAGGTGTAGGTGTTGGGTGTTGGGTGTTGGGTGTTGGTGCAGAGATGGGTGTAGATACGAACCTGCTAACGTGATGCTAAAGATTGCAGCAGTACCCCATAGAAAATAGTCAGGCCATCGTAATTTAGATAAACGGCGCGTGTATGTACAGTACGTCCACACACACACACACACACACACACACACACACACACACACACACACACACACACACACACAAACGACTACCACATCCCATTTTTCGTTTTCTTTTTATCATTCCCCGTTCACCTTGCCTTACCTGTTCGTCCGGCCACTCAGGTGCTACTGGTACACTCAAGCCCACTCCGGTCTCCCAGCCTCGCCATTATCTCTACCCTTGAACTCCGCAGCGCAATGACAAGCAAGGAATGTACAATTGTGAGCTGTCCCGATTACCAATGCGAGGATATTCAGAAAGGGAAAACTTGAGAGTCAAAGTCAAGAGAGGAGGAGGAGGAGGAGGAGGAGGAGGAGGAGGAGGAGGAGGAGGAGGAGGAGGAGGAGGAGGAGGAAATAAAAAATAAGAGGGAGGAACAACGTAAATAACACTTACGAAAGGAGAGAGAGAGAGAGAGAGAGAGAGAGAGAGAGAGAGAGAGAGAGAGAGAGAGAGAGAGAGAGAGAGAGAGAGAGAGAGAGAGAAAATATCCTAGCAGGGCACATCTCGTTACCTAAGCTAATTACTGGCCGACCCTCTCCTGGAAACGCTGTAGGTTCTCCATACGCCACTGATCGTGGTGGGTCGTGGTGAGTCGTGGTGAGTCGTATGTGAGCCGTAATGAGTCGTGTGTTAGTCGTAGTTAGTCAGTTTGAGTCGTGTGTTAGTCGTGGAGATTCGTGTGTTAGTCGTGGTGAGTCAACTTGAATCGTGATGAGCCGTTTTGAGTCGTATGTTAGTCGTAGTGAGTCGTGGTGAATCGTTTTAAGTCAAAACGACTCACACACGACTCAAAACCACTCACATACGACTCAAAACGACTCACACACGACTCAAAACGACTCACACACGACTCAAAACGACTTACACACGTCTCATCACAACTCATGACTCAAAACCACTCGAGTTGTGATAAGCCGTGTGTGAGTCGTTTTGAGTCGGGTGAGAGTCGTTCTGAGTCGTGTGTTAGACATGGTGAGACGTGTGTAAGCTATTTTCAGTCGTTTTGAGTTAGTTTGAGTCGTGATGAGTCGTGGTGATTCACTTAGTCGTTTTGAGTCGTTACGAGTCATGATGTGTCGTTTAGAGTTATGATGACTCACTCTAAGTCGTGGTGAATCGTTTGAGTCGTGGTGAGTCGTTTTGAGTCGTGGTGAGTCGTGTGTTATTCGTTTTGAGTCGTGATGACTTATGAATCGTTTTGAATCGTAGTAAGTAGTGGTGAGTAGTGGTGAGCCGGGCTGAGTCGCTTTGGGTCGTAGTGAGTCGTGGTTAGTCGTTGTGAGTCATGTGCCGTGGTGAGTCGTGGTGAATTGTGGTGATTTAGTCTAAGTCGTGTATGAGTCGTAGTGAATCGTAGTGAGTCGTTGTGGTGAGTCGTGTGGATTTTCCTGTATATTTCCACATTTCCTCAAGTCATAATGTAAAAGTTAATTAGCAGAGTGACAGTCATTTTTTGAGTCACCTGGTCATTAGGGTGGATGGAAGTGGCGACGCTCCCTCAACTATTAGGTATTTGCTCACCTTTGAGACTCTTAATGCTTCTTTTTCCTTTTTTTTTTTTCCCTTTCATGTTCGAGGTGAAATCTTAAAGAGGCCAAAGGGAGTCTTAATTAATTAGAAGCTGGAGCATAAATTGTCTGATGTCTCGCGTTCTGCATAATCCTCGCGCTACACAATGGCGTTATTATTCAAGCGTTATTCAGAAATGTATATATTCCGCTCCATGGCCTCACTTGCATAATTATTTCTTCGTACATGCAGGAATTGACACGTACTCTGTGTGTGTGTGTGTGTGTGTGTGTGTGTGTGTGTGTGTGTGTGTGTGTGTGTGTGTGTGTGTGTGTGTGTGTGTGTGTGTGTGTGTGTGTGTGTGTGCAGTAACAGTAATACCTCCCTCTTATTCCTTTTTCCATTGATGTCCTCCATATTTCAGTCCTAGGGTATGATCAAGGATTCTATAAGGATATGTGTGTGTGTGTGTGTGTGTGTGTGTGTGTGTGTGTGTGTGTGTGTGTGTGTGTGTGTGTGTGTGTGTGTGTGTGTGTGTGTGTGTGTGTGTGTGTGTGTGTGTGTGTGTGTGTGTGTGTGTGTGTGTGTGTGAAGGTATTCGACGAAAGCAAAACCTTATTAAAATCCCGCCTTGATAAACATTCCCAGTAAAATTTTATTAGAATCTGAAAGTCATGTCTCTCTGCAATACGTAAATGGATTTATCAGTGCACATGACCTGACACACACACACACACACACACACACACACACACACACACACACACACACACACACACGGGTCTCAAAACTGTCGAAGTAACTCACTTAACCAGAACATCAATAAAAATGACAAAAATAACAAGTAGGAAAAGTGAATTTTATTAAGAAGTCTTTGTAGTCTAAGTAAATTTATATGAGCCACGAAGTGAGGGGACAGACATCCTTGAAGAGAGAGAGAGAGAGAGAGAGAGAGAGAGAGAGAGAGAGAGAGAGAGAGAGAGAGAGAGAGAGAGAGAGAGAGAGAGAGAGAGAGAGAGAGAGAGAGGAGAGAGAGAGAGAGAGAGAGGGGTGTGAAGTAGACAAAGACGGAGAAATTAAAAGCGTTGAGGAAAGAAAATATGCTGGAAGAGGAAGAGGAGGAGGAGTAGAAGAAGGAAGAGGAGGAGGTTAAGAATAGAGAAAGACTAAGCATCAATAAAAGATTATAAATAGTACAAAAACACGAAAGAGAAAAGAAACAAACGTAAAAAGGAAATAAAACAAACATAAAACAGCTTAGGAAAAAAAAAATGTATCACGAAAAGATAGATTAGAAAAAAAGGAAAAAAAGATATGCAATGCCAAGGACTCGAACACACACACACACACACACACACACACACACACACACACACACACACACACACACACAAGGAAGGACTAGCGAAGGGGCAGTGCGCTGAGAGGCGGGGAGGATGGCGGAGCTTGGGACAGGATGGAAGGAGGGGTGAGCAGACGTAAGTAGATCTGCGTGCCAGCGAAGCCTCAAGAGCCGGAGAGCACCGAGATGACACAGATTATCTCATTTCTCCAATTAGCAACCACGACAGGCAGACACAACAACAGACGCTGCACTCCTTTGGGACCCTGCCTGCCTCCCTAAGCTGACCTACTTAAGCCTCCTAATAATGCTCGAATGCCTGGCTGTCTGTGTATCGTGGCGTCCCTCTGTCTGAAGCTGCCCTTGCTGGCCTCTCTCGGTACTTCTTACTCTGGCTTTTGTCTCTATTGGGGAACATTGCCTCGTGCCGTGTGCGTGTGGTGGGTGTACTGGTGTGTGTTGGTGGGTGTTCTTGGGGTGTTGGTGGGTGTTTTGTGGTGTTGGTGTGTGTTGGTGGGTGTTTTATGGTGTTTGTGGGTGTTGGTGAGTGTTGGTGAGTGTTGGTGTGTTTTGGTGTGTGTTTGTGGGTGTTGGTGAGTGTTGGTGTGTGTTGGTGAGTGTTGGTGTGTGTTGGTGTGTGTTGGTGTGTGTTTGTGGGTGTTGGTGAGTGTTGATGTGTTGGTGTGTGTTTGTGGGTGTTTGTGGGTGTTGGTGTGTGTTGGTGTGTGTTGGTGTGTTGTGTGTGTTTGTGTGTGTTGGTGTGTGTTGGTGTGTGTTGGTGTGTGTTTGGTGTGTGTTCGTGTGTGTTGGTGTGTGTTGGTGTGTGTCTAGTGGGTGTTGGTGTGTACTGGTGTATGTTGGTGGGTGTTTTGGGGTGTTGGTGAGTGTTTTGGGGTGTTCGTGTGTGTTGATGGGTGTTGGTGTGTGTTGGTGGATGTTGGTGGGTGTTTTGGGGTGTTCGTGTGTGTTAGTGGTGTTGGTGGGTGTTGGTGGGTGTTGGTGGGTGTTGGTGTGTGTTGGTGTATGTTCGTGGGTGTTGGTGTGTGTTGGTGTGTGTTCGTGGGTGTTGGTGTGTGTTCGTGGGTGTTGGTGTGTGTTGGTGTGTGTTGGTGTGTGTTTGTGGGTGTTAGTGTGTGTTGGTGTGTGTTGGTGTGTGTTTTGTGGGTGTTGGTATGTGTTGGTGTGTGTTGATGGACGTTAGTGAGTGTTTGATAAGTGTTTGGTGTGTGCTTGGTGGGTGTTGCTGTGTGTTTCTCTCTTAATTTGGTGTTTTTTTGCTGTTTTGGTGTTTTCTTCTTTGTTTATACTTTCTTTGTGTTTTTCTTCTTAATGTTGGTGTTTTTGTGGCGCCTTTTTCTTAGTGGCGTGTGTTTCTCCTTCCAGTGTTTCGTGTCTTCTGGGTGTGTTTGCTCCTAATGTTGTGAGTTTTTGGGTGCATTTCCCAGTGTTGCTTGTATTGATGGGTGTTTTTTTTATATATATTTTCTCCTTTCATATTTTTGTGGTGTTTTTTTTTTCATGTAATTACTTGTTTTTTTTTTAGTGTTTTCCCTGTTTTTTATATATTTCTCTAATTTCGCATTTTTTGTGGTGTTTTTCCTTTCTGTTTTTTTTTTTTTTCATATAATTCCCTGTTTTTCGAGTGTTTTCCCTTTGTGTTGCGTTTTAAGTGAGTTTTCCTGTAATTGTGTGATTTTGTGTGTTTCCTCAATGATACGTGTTTTTTGGTGTTTTTCCTCAGTGTTGTATGTAATTGTGTGTAGTTCCTCTTACTATAACGTGTTTTTCAATGTTTGTTTCCCTTGTTATTTGTAGCGTTAGTAGTGTTAGTTGCTCTGCCTTACACGCTCAGTGACGCTTCAAGGCAATACTGTTATAATGGTACTAGTTTGGACGGTAAAATTTTCAGTCAGTGTCAATAACGATGTGGCGCTAAGACGGTTGCAGCTTACAGGGAATTATTGAAAGCTTGGCGCAGGTGAGGCATAGTGTTGGTTACGGCTAGTAATTGGGGATGTTGTTGGGAAATGTACTCTGCTCTGACATAGTGAAGTAAGTTACAGACACGGAAGGTGATATAGGAGGTAGGAAAGTCCATATCCAGACTGTCCTTTATCGGATATATTTGCAGGAAATTCTATTATTTTTGTTTTTAGATGTTGTGTATCGTCTTCACCAGTATTTTTTTTGTCTCTTGCTATTTCTACCCAAGGTTCAAGGTCTATTTATACTGTTCTGCACCCACAATCACTCTACCCTTGTAAATAGTGATTAACCCCTTCAATACCATGCCTCGTTATCAAATTCGTGCTTACTATTTAGACAATTTATACACCTTCAGAAACTTGTGTGAGGATTAGAATAGCAAAGACTCTGGCCATTAATCTTTTGACCTCCATAGAACTAACGCACATAAAATCGTCTAATCATACCCAAAAAATTATGGTAAAATGAGTCTCGGTATTAAAAGGATTAAAAGCTTCACATCTTCCTGAGTCCTCTCCTCTAATAGCCAGTCGTGATTCTTTCGTATTCAGAAACGCTTAGCTCTCTCACCATCACTACTGAACAAAGACCATAGTTGAAGATACTCATGTTTTCAAGGGTATCTATATGGTTCCGCTGATGGACTGGCAAGATTTTTAGAATATTGTAAAGAGAGAAAGACTGCCTTGAAAATCCTGCTAGTCGCCTCTGTGGCCTTGGAAAACGGTCGTGGTGGGAGACCAAGGCGTTTCTGAATGTGAACTCTCATTCACGGTCGCAATGTTGGATCTGATACTTTTACTACTACTCCCATGGTCATTGCTCCCTCGTACTTCGTAACTGCATGCGTTCCTTCATCTCCACCACGGCCTTTTTACATAACTCTGTACTTCCATCCCTAAGCACCATCTTCACTCGCTCAGCCCTTTCCGCAACTCTATTCCTGTTTCTCCATATCCTCCTGCTTACAACTTCAACTGGTTTAAGCCAGAAATATCAAGTCACATCATTATATTCATTGGCGTCAGTAATGTAACTTGAGCCTCAAGCTCCACGCAAGAAAAGACAAGGCAAGGGAAGGCAAGGCAAGGCAAGGCAAGGCAGGGCAGGGCAGGGCAGGACAATCTTGTTTTAATACTAGCCAGAGTAAGCGAGTGTTGACCTCAGAGGCTCATGCATTATATTAGTGTAATGTAGAGTAATGAAGCGGTGCCGGGGGTAGCTTGACTAGTACTGAGAATAGCGGTGTCCTTATTCATTCTCTCGCCGCGGCGTTAGGAGCAAAACACCGGGAGGTTCATTCATCTCACAAGCGGAAAACTGTGGTAATGAGCAGAGCAGTAAAAAATGCTGGGATTGATATAACATACTCGCATTAACTGTGTGTCTCGGCATTATGTTTATAGTTTGGGAGAAAAAATTAAACATAAATGAGAGAGAGAGAGAGAGAGAGAGAGAGAGAGAGAGAGAGAGAGAGAGAGAGAGAGAGAGAGAGAGAGAGAGAGAGAGAGAAACCTAGAACCTATCTCAGCACATACATACATACAAGTAGCACAGCGTAACAATAACCCAGATAGTCTCATAAAAACACAAGATAATTTGAAGATAATCGCGGCGACACACATTCCTCCTTCACTGCTTGGCTGCTACGAGACGAGGGACACAAATAAACATGCAAACAAAGTGGGACAAAATGTAGTAAATAAGAGAGAGAGAGAGAGAGAGAGAGAGAGAGAGAGAGAGAGAGAGAGAGAGAACCGAATCCTGGTGTAGAATTTAGATGAGGTCAGATTGTCTGTGCCTATCAGTCTCAGTCAGTCTCTCTCTCTCTCTCTCTCTCTCTCTCTCTCTCTCTCTCGCTTTCTGTAAACGTCCTTTTAAGTTTCCCTCTGTCTCTCTCCATGTACTTGTTTGTTTTAGCGTCTGCCTGTCTATGTAGATTCATTTCTCTCTACCACCAACTCGCTCTATCACTCTCCCTCTCCCTCTCCCTCTCTCTCCACACCACATCCTCCACTTCCATCCCAAGCCTTCCACTCTCCTCCACTCCTCTCCACTCGACCTCTGCTTCCCTCAGTGGTTCAGGCCAAGCGTCACACGAGAGGGTGGAGTGGAGTGTCTCTTTTTTGTGTTGGGGTAAGGTTCGTTGCTTCACGTGCCAGCCTAAACGAACCAGGAACAAAGAGAGAGAGAGAGAGAGAGAGAGAGAGAGAGAGAGAGAGAGAGAGAGAGAGAGAGAGAGAGAGAGAGAGAGAATTATAAGGTCAAGAGCTCTATCACTGACCTCCCACACTGTTGCCTCATAAGATTCAGCAAGCACAAGGAAACACAAGTGAAAGACATACAGCAGCTAAGTTTTGCCTATTAAGAGTCTCATGACATACTGAGATGCAAACTGGCTGAATCTTTGCCAAACTCCTCCTTGCCAATTCATTACTGTTTGGCATACCATCAATTCATTACTAACCTCTTTAATACGTTACATCAGTACCAGCCTCCTCCTCTACTGACACGCCTGACTTATGTTGATGATTCTTCCCCTTCATTGTGAACAAGGCTTTAACACGTGAAGCAAAGAAACAATGGGGAGTCGACTTTGGATTTACGAAGAAAATAGACTTACGAACAGCCTTTCCGTTCCAGTTATGTTCGTAAGGTGGGGAGTTACTGTACCATTGCTTGTTTTATGTCCTCAAGTACAGTACATGGAGGGCCTTTGCGGGAAGTACACGTGTATCAACTGACATTTAATTGGATTTGACGTGTAAAAGTGAATGGGGGTTGGAACCGTCACTCCCTATCTGCCCCTTATGCTTGTAAGTTGGGGAGTTACTGTAATACCAGCAACCTCCAGTGTTCCAAGGCAGTCGTCCATCCTAGCGCTGCTTAATCCCTTCAGTACTGGAACGCATTTCTACCTTGAGTTTTGGATATAATTAGACCATTTTATTGACACTAGGAAGGATCTATGGAGGTCAGAAGATTAATGGCCACAGTCCTCACTATTTTAATCCCAACACGGGTTTCTGATGCTGTATAAAATCACCAAATGTTATCCAGAATGAATAGGAAAGCGCGTCATGGTACTCAAGGGGTTAACCTCAATGATCGGAGGAGAAGCGGCGTATTCAACACAGTGTTAGCAACAGAATTAAATTAATGTTTAGTCACGGTGAAAGAGACATTAAAATCTGAACAGACATTACCCATCACCACAGTCTATTTCTCTCCATTCTGTATTTATTTCTCTCTCTGATCGGAGGAGAAGCGGCGTATTCAGCACAGTGTCGGCGATAGAATGAGAATGGTGCCCAGTTACCGTGAGAGACACATTAAAATTTGAGCAGACACTACCAATCAACACAGTCTATTTCTCTTCATACTCTATTTCTTTCTCTCTCTCTCTCTCTCTGCATGCACAGTTTCTTTCCTGAAGGAGGATACATAGAACAGCTTTGCACTGGCCTGAGAAGAGAGAAATAGGACGATGGAAAGAGAAGGAGGAGGGAAAAGAAAAGATGGCTGCTGTGAAGAAGGGAATGGAGAGGGAGGTGAGGGAGACACAAAGACAATGAAAAAAAAGAGAGAAAGAGGAGAGGTAACAGGAGGCAATACCAGGGGGGAGAAGAGGAAACAATAGTAATCAAGAGGAGATGGAGAGAGAGGAGACAGTAAAGCGGTGAAGAGAGAGAGAAAGAGAGAAACAGAGAGAGAGAGAGGAGAAAGAAACGAGGGGAGATATATTGATGGGAGAGGAGGGGAGGGGAGGGGAAGTGAAGAGATGGAGAGGGGAGTGAACAGAGAGAGAGAGAGAGAGAGAGAGAGAGAGAGAGAGAGAGAGAGAGAGAGAGAGAGAGAGAGAGAGAGAGAGAGAGAGAGAGAGATGGGGGGGTCTTGTGAGAGGGAAGGCAGTGAAACAAGAATTCAGACACGGAGACGACATTTGATTCTTGTCGCCTGATGGGAGAGAAAAAAAAAAGCGAAAGGGCGGGAGGGATGTTAGGGAGCGATAAACGGGTGAAGAGGAGGAGGAGGAGGAGGAGGAGAGTAAGGTAAAGGTGAGAGGAGGAAGATGGCTACAGTAAAACGGAAAACTACGAAAAATGATCGATTGAAGAGGGAGAACGGAACTAAAGGAAGGAAAGAAGGGAAAAAAAGCAGGATGGAAGAAAGAAACAAAGGAAAGGGAGATAAAAGAACAAAAGGAAGATTGCTAGAGTTCAATAGGCCTAAACTTTTATGGCGGCCTACATATGGATGGGTAAGGGAGAGGGAAGAGGGAAGACAGGAAACAAATAAAGGGTAATTATGAGAACCAGACAAGAGCAGTAATTTCCCTCATTAATCTTGAAATACGAGACCACTACGATGTTTGGTCGAGTCGTGATGGTAAACAAGCGAAACACAAACAAACAAACGATAATCTCCCGCCAACAACGCCAGACATAAAAGAAAGCAATGATAAGCGAAACAAACAAACATTAATACAACGAACATTAAGAAAAAAGCAAAAAAAAAAAATGTCACCGAGATTACAAAACAATCATGACCTAAATGAGAACAAACACACACACACACACACACACACACACACACACACACACACACACACACACACACACACACACAAAGATGATAAAACAATAAACCACATCAAACTCAAACGAAAAAATAATCTATAAATAACCTAATCTTTCCTTTCCTTCCTTCAGCAACTCCTCCAGGCAGTAAACGCCCTTCAAGATGGCAAGGAGATCTGGTTCTTGGGACGTGGACAGGGCGGTACATTCCCAGGAGAAGCCAAAACTTGAAAGTTACAACTCTAAACCAACAGAAAATGCAGGAGGAGGAGGAGGAGGAGGAGGAGAGGAGAACAAAATAATCTAAAGGCACTGGAGAAGAACACCTACCTTGAAGACTCCTCCTCTGAAACCTCCTTTAGACTCAAGAAGGAGTTGGGTTTCATTGAGGGCGTGGGAGTCATCATAGGGTGTGTGATTGGCTCAGGTATCTTCGTGTCTCCCAAGGGCGTTCTCCAGTACAGCGGATCCATAGGTGCGTCCCTGGCGGTGTGGTCGGCCTCCGGGGTCCTTTCCATGCTGGGAGCCCTTTCCTTCATCGAGCTGGGTAAGGGAGTGGAGGAAATGGTCTTTTTATTTATTTTATTTTAGTTTCCCCTTCCCGTTCAGGATTTAAAGCCTCATTTCCGTTTTCTATGAGTTGAATTTACTAGCACTGTGTGGTAGTTATATATTTATTTGTGGTTTTGTTGAAATGTTATTTATTTTGTTCAGTTTTTATTTTGTTAAGCTCCTCAGTAAATTCAGTGATACGTTAGTGACACACACACACACACACACACACATTCACTCATTCACTCACTCACACACCCACACACACACACACTCTCTCTCTCTCTCTCTCTCTCTCTCTCTCTCTCTCTCTCTCTCTCTCTCTCTGTTCCCCGTGCCTCATCCAATCTCTCACTCCCTCACAATTTCCTCCCTATATCCACCACCATATGAGCCCCAAGCCTTCCCAGAAACACCATATAATCTTCTTACCAACACTAACACCACCACCACCACCACCACCACCACCACCACCACCATCATCGCACTCTCACTTTCCATAACTCTCTACTACAGTTTCTCATGAACACTCCCCTTCCATCCAGACCCAAGTGCCTTTTCTCAGCCCTTCTCCTCCTCCTCCTCCTCTTCCTGGAAACGATACAACACCCTCCCCTATCACCGCCACTCCACACCTCTCGACACTCACCTGGCTAACCTTTCCTTTCTTCCCCTTCCCAGACCCGTTTTCTTTACATTTCCCCTCCCTTCGTGATACATAAAAGCCAAGAATGTTTTTTTGCACCAGTGGGATTAAAGATTTTTTTTTTTTATCAGTTATCTTGTTTTGTTTTTCTTGGTTTTCGTTCTTCAAGATTATTACTACTGTGTGTTTTTTTCTTCATGGTTGTCTTCCTTTTGTTTGTTTGTTTTTTCGATATACTGTAATTATTTCATTTATTTCATGTGTTCTAAGAAATAATGTTATTGATTTATGTTTCATGACACGTGCTTATCTTTTCGTTTCATTTCACATTTTTTTTTCATCTTTTCATTTTCCTAACATATAATCACTTACCATTTTTGTTCAATTTCCTAACATATACCATTTTTTTTCATCACATACCATATTTTTTTTTTCAATTTTCTAACATATAATCACATTTTTTCCATATTTCCTAACATATAATCACATACCATTTTTGTTCTATTTCCTAACATAATTACTTGCCATTTTTTTTCAACTTCCTAACATATACCATTTTTTTTCATTTCCTAAGATAATTACAAACCATTTTTTTTTTCAATTTTCTTCATATAATCACATTTTTTTCCCATAATTCCTAACCTAATCGCCTTTCATTCAATTCTTCCAGCATAAATCTTTGAACACACAATCACCATTTCCATTTTCTTTAAACACACCATCATCTCGTTGTCCTCATCCTAACATGCAACAATCGCTTTCCCTTCACACACCTGTCATGCACAACACCATGGAAACACATCCCTCCCTTCACATGTCTTAACTTGCAAACCATCCCTCCACAGATACTGAAGTTCCTATGAGTAGACACATGTACAGTATAACTACCTACATTGTCATCCTATTTAAGCTTCATCCACCTTACAAAGACACCTTACAAATACTACAACTCTTCCTTTCACTTGTTTATAATCTTCCTTCTCCAGGTACTACGATTGCTGAAAATGGACATATGTAAAGCTATCTACACACTGAATTTATCCCCGTATTTAAATTCTATCCAACACAGCACCTTACAAACACACCTTACAAGTACTACAACCCTTCCTTTCACCTGTTTATAGTATTTTTTCCCCAGATACCACGATTGCCAAGATTGGAGAAATGTAAAGCTATCTACACACTGAATTTACCCACGTACCTAAGTTTTATTCATCTGTCTAGCACATCACTTACAAACACATCTTACAAATATTACAAGCACTCCTTTCACCTGTTTATAATTTTCCTTCCCCAGGTATGATTGGTGAGAATGGAGACATATAAAAATCTCTACACACTGAATTTACCTTCGTATCTAAGTTATATCCAATGTTCAAACACTTATTGCAAATATTACAACCCTCCTCACTGCTCACAATATTCCCTTCCGCCAGGTACGATTGCTGAGATTAAAGACATGTAAAGTTGAGCTAAACAAAGAATCTAACCATCGTATCTAATTTCTATCACTATAAGACAATTATCTTACCTGGTCATTCATCTACAGGTACAATGATTCCTGAGAGCGGGGGCATGTACAGCTATCTACACATTGCATTCGGTCCCGTCCTTGCCTTTCTGTACATGTGGGTCACGACTCTCACCAGGAGCTCTGCCGGCACAGCTGTCATCGCTATTACCTTTGGTCACTACTTTCTGCAGCTGGTCCTTCCGGATTGTGAGGTTCCTGCCTTGGCTGCGCGGTTCCTGGCGGCGGCACTAATCTGTGAGTGAGGAAAATAATAGACATGATCTGCTTAGGTTTGTGAGTGAATGAGGGGAAAGAGAGAAACAAGAAGACAAAAGATAGACGTGTGTGTGTGTGTGTGTGTGTGTGTGTGTGTGTGTGTGTGTGTGTGTGTGTGTGTGTGTGTGTGTGTGTGTGTGTGTGTGTGTGTGTGTGTGTGTGTGTGTGTGTGTGTGTGTGTGTGTGTGTGTGTGTGTGTGTGTGTGTGTGTGTGTGTGTGTGTGTGTGTGTGTGTGTGTGTGTGTGCGCGCGCGCTGCACAGGAGTTTTTGGAGTCAAGAAGAAGAGAAGAGAAAAGCTGGTTTAAAGTTACGAAGTTTTCTTATTTTGTGTGTCTTTTCTCTTTAACCTGAAGTCTTGTTTTCAGGAGCCCACCTTGCTTTTACTCCTTTACTTACTGAGAAAAGACTAAATACACATAACAACAATAACAAAGAAAACAACCTTAATAAAAACACGAACACCACTTTTAACAATAACATCAACAATAACATTAACCCTTTTCAATACTAGGATAATTTTACCTTCAGATTTGTGTACGATAAGACCATTTTATTTACATTAAGAAAGGCCTTTGGCGGTCAGAAGACTAATGACCATAGGTTTCACCACTTTAATCGCCATATAAGTTTTCGAAGCGATATATAAAATCACCAAATAGTAAGCAGAATGAATATAGAAACGCGTCATGGTACTGAAGGGATTAATGGTAACATCAAATAAAATAAATATTAGACAACACATGCACTACACAAATGCAGGGCAGAATCAGACAAACAATAACCTCTCACTAATTCATCGACCTTGAGTGTCATTTCATATTTTCCGGAACAATAAACATCCCAGAAAATAATTGATTGATGAAAAGAGCGTGACAAATTTGGCCTCTCATGTCTGTTTTTCTCGTCCTCTCTCTCTCTCTCTCTCTCTCTCGTGTCTCTGTGTCTGTCTCTGAGCGTGGGTGGGTGGGTGGGTGGGGTCCTACACAAACACTACAGGGGGTATCAAAAAGACTAGTACATCCAATCAGCCTTCAATGAGACAAACATTTTCAGGTTGTTGGATGTTTGTCTTGTTACGGATTCACGTGTTTTTTTCTATTTGTTATTTCGGGAAGCGAGCGATTTTTTTTTTTTTTCTCCGTTTTTGGCAGTGGCTCTTTGTGCATTTAATGGCCACCTGGTGTTTGTTATCCTCCGCTGAGTGACGGTGTATGTTTTCGTGTTATTTAATCTTTTATATCGCAATTGTTTGGTGCAGTAATTCATGAGTGAAGTGATGAATGTAGTGGATGAAGAAATTAGGTTTTTTTTGTGGGTTTGTGTCATTGAAAGCTGCGGTGTTGCTGGGAAAGACAGAGCTATGATGGGAAGATTATTTACCTGTCTGATTCTCTCTCTCTCTCTCTCTCTCTCTCTCTCTCTCTCTCTCTCTCTCTCTCTCTCTCTCTCTACCTATGTGTTGTTTTTATTTATATGAAAACAAAAAAGACGCCGATAATAAAGAGTTATGAATGGGAAATATACACAAATACCTTTAAGCCTACGGGATGGAATTAAAATGGACAATAAAGTGAAAATAAAAAGGGAAAAGAATGACTTGAATATCCCGCATCAGAATCAAATCCGCGGGGGGTGAAAATGAAATAAATAGAATAAATTATACACTTCAATTATATTCAACTCGATATTCAGAATTAAAACACAGCCACCAAGAATTGAGTGAAATATCAATTGCAAAACATACATTTCTCTCTTTCGGTGCAAAAATAATAGAAAAGATAATGTTAATAGAAAACTTCGCTTCAAGTAATGAAATGCAAATACAGAAAAAAATTAATGACAAATAAGTGAAAAGAAAGAAAAAGAAATGCTAAATGAAATGTAAAAATTAAATAAATAAATCTTACTCATCCGGACGCACTTAAAAATCAAATACATACAAAAAAATTTACAAAAATATATAAAATATAAAATATTAAGAAATAACACAAACACACACTGACATAGACACACACACACACACACACACACACACACACACACACACACACACACACACACGAAAGACAGACAGACAGACAGACAGACAGACAGACAGACACACACACACACACACACACACACACACACACACACACACACACACACACACACACACACACACACACACACACACCTGCATCTATTTTGATCTTCTTTTATCCAGCACTAGTATTTTCACATGTTCCGGCGCGGCGGCCTCTAACTCAGGTGTGCCCGCCGTAGCAGTGCACACCTGCGTCTCTCTGAATGGCCGCCGGCTCAGCTCTAATGGTCCTGCCTTAAAATTACACGCACTGCAATACCCTAAATGTATCTAACAATATAAATCCACAGATAATACGGTCCGCAGATTTATTCACAAGCGCCTAAATTCTTCTCTTTTCCCAGCGTTTTAAAAAGATAAATGCAAAGAAAGTGTGACGGAGAAGATGCGAATGTTACCGTCACGTAAGGAAGGGAATGTGTAAATGTTCAGTTTGTCTTCACGCGCTGTAATGTGAATCCATATGTTATTGCTTGCGAGATTGGAAAAGGAGGGCGGTGCTTGGAAATACATATGTGAAGGTTACATGAAGGCGATTCTTCTGTATACGCTGTTCTTTATTCCTTCAGGGTACTAGAGAGAGAGAGAGAGAGAGAGAGAGAGAGAGAGAGAGAGAGAGAGAGAGAGAGAGAGAGAGAGAGAGAGACAGAGAGACAGAGAGACAGACAGAGAGACAGAGAGACAGACAGAGAGACAGAGAAAGACAGGGAGAGAGAGAATTCACAGACACTGAAAAGAAAATTCGCCACCCAAATAGAGATTCCAATCCCCCGAAAATTTGAAAAGACCAACTTTAATTAAGTTTATTTTTTCCTCCGCCTCTCTGTATGAAAACAAAATAAACATGCATTCATTTCAATTCTAAAAATATGAAAATACCCTTCTCTCTCTCTCTCTCTCTCTCTCTCTCTCTCTCTCTCTCTCTCTCTCTCTCTCTCTCTCTCTCTCTCTCTCTCAGTATTTCTGTATGTCTATATCTCTGTGTCTCAGTCTTTCTGTCTGTCTCTCTCTGTGTCTCTGCCTCTCTGTCTGTCTCTCTTTCTGTGTCTCTCTCTCTCTCTCTGTCTGTCTGTCTCTCTCTCTCTCTGTCTGTCTGTGTCGGTCTCTGTCTGTCTGTCTTTCTCTCTGCCTGTTTCTGTCTGTCTGTGTCATTGTCTGTCTGTGTCATTGTCTGTCTGTGTTTCTGTCTGTCTGTCTGTCTGTCTGTCTGTCTGTCTGTCTGTCTGTCTGTCTGTCTGTCTGTCTGTCTCTCTCTCTCTCTCTCTCTCTCTAAAGGTCATAAGTCTGATACTGTCTGGCGGCACTTTCTCTGCGGCAAAGGTAACAGTTCCTGCGGCGCCGCATGACACTTACATAAATCAATATATCAAGTTGTTTATTTTGCTTTCCTGTATGTTAAAGTTTACTTGTTTGTACGTGTCTGTCTGTATGTTTATACTTGTGTGAGAGTATACTTATGTTTTCCTTTTTTTATTGTATTCCTGTTTGCAAGTATGTGTATATGTGTATGTATGTATGTGTTTTGTCTCCTTATGTTTCTGTACCTCATTGTTTAAATGTGTATGTGTACGTGTGTATGTATTTTTACCTATTTTTATATTCATCTACTGTCTCGTTGTTTCCCCTTTATTACCATGACGTGTTTCCATATTAATTCTGCTTATAATTTGGCCATTTTATACATCTTTAGAAACTCATGTGGGGGATTAGAATAGCGAAGACTGTGGCCATTAATCTCCTGACCTCCATAGACCCTTTCTAATGTCAATAAAATCGTCTAATGATACCCAAAACTCAAGGTAAAAAATGCATCCCAGTACTGAAGAAGTAAACCTCCATCCCTCTTCCCATCCCTTCGCTTTACCTCTCGCCAAACACATCTCTCACCAAACGCACCAATCTCTAACACGCAGGTTTCTTGATGTGGGTGAACTGCGTCAACGTGAAGTGGGTCACCAAGATGCAGAATGTCTTTACTGTCACCAAGATCGGGGCGCTGCTGGTCATCATACTAGCAGGGATCTGGCAACTGAGCGAGGGCCACGTTGAGAACTACAAGTCCCCTTGGGATGGCACGAGAACAGAATTGGCATCTTTAGCTACAGCCTTCTACCAGAGTCTCTTCTCCTACACTGGATGGTACGTGGCGGTGGTGGTGGTGGTGGTGGTGGTGGTGGTGGTGGTGGTGGTGGTGGTGGTGGTGGTGGTGGTGGTGGTAGGTATAGGGTTTAAAGGGGAAATGGTTAAAGGGGTAATTGCGATAGTGTTACGGGGTATAGGGGAAGAATGGGTGGTGGCAATAAAGGTAATGATGATGGTGGTGATGGTGGTGGTGGTGGTGGTGGTGGTGGTGGTGGTGGTGGTGGGAAAAGACTTATGCTGTAAAGGGTAAAAGTAATGGAAGTGTGTGACAGAGGAAATGTAAAGGTGGTGGTGGTGGTGGTGGTGGTGGTGGTGGTGGTGGTGGTGGTGGTGGTGGTGGTGGTGGTGGTAGGTGGAAGTAGCGTGAAAAGGCGAGAGGCACGAAAGGGAAGAATAAGAGGAGGAGGAGGAGGAGGAGGAGGAATGATAATGTTGAAACAGGAGTTACGCCAGTACAAATTTAGTTCAGGAGGAAGAGTAAGAAGAGGAAGAGGAGGAGGAGGAGGATAAGGAGGAGGAGGAGGATAAGAAGGAGGAGGAGGAGGAGGAGGAGGATAAGGAGGAGTAGGAGAGGAGGAGGAGAAGGAAGAGAGAAAGAGGGGGCGGTGAAGGTGGTGTCTACCTAAATTATAATAGGTGAGAGAGAGAGAGAGAGAGAGAGAGAGAGAGAGAGAGAGAGAGAGAGAGAGAGAGAGAGAGAGAGAGAGAGAGAGAGAGAGAGAGAGAGAGAGAGAGAGAGAGAGAGAGAGAGAGAGAGAGAGAGAGAGAGAGAGAGAGAGAGGACAGTGTTGACAATAATGGAAGTAGCTGCAGGTACAGACAGTGACAGATTCCAGTGATATTTGGTAATGCTGGTGCTATGGCGAGGTAATGGTGGGTGGTAGCTGAACTTATGGCAGTGGACAGGTGTGTTAGGAGGAGGAGGAGGAGGAGGAGGAGGAGGAGGAGGAGGAGGAGGAGGAGGAGGAGGAGGAGGAGGAGGAGGAGGAGGAGGACAATCAGGAAGGAAGAAAAAGTAGACCTAGAATAAAGGAAGGGATGGTTAGGAAAGGTAGGGGAGCAGAAGGGAAGCAGAAAGGGGCAGTAATGGTGGTAATAATGACAGCAGTATAGTGTGTAGTAAGGGCAATGGGTTTTGACATAATGCTTATTACAACGCACTCCTGGCAAACTCCCCTCGTAAAATCCTCACCTCCAATAACCAGTAACAGTAAATCGACCTCGTTTCAGGGACTTCCTTAACCTGGTGACGGAGGAAATCAAGAATCCAAACAGGTGAGAGAACCAGCTGATCACTAAACACACACACTGACACTTACACGCACACACGCACACGCAGATTTTCCCCTCACGCGATGACCAAGACATGGCAAACAAACAAGCAGACAAGTATGAGTCTCGTGTAGCCTCAAAAAAAGGATAATACAATTCCAGTGCCTTGTGTGTAATTTGGCATCGTTCCCCTCACGAGATGCTTGATGTATGGGGCTTCAGATCCTGTGAATTGTGGGGTTTTAGATGTCCTGAGACGAGGGATTTCTTTCTTCCCTTCTCTTTACTAGTGCTTTCTTTCACTGGAGTTTACTTCTTCACAATGGACTGACTGCATTTTTATTAAACCTCTGACCGAGTTTTAGTTCCTACATTTGAAAATACCACAGAGGATTACGAGTATTTTTTTTTCTTTTCCTCATTTTTCTTTTCACTGGCACATATTCCAGAACAAATAACGTAGCGTATATCTGAAAAAAAATATATATAAACGAGCATTTTTTTGTTATTCTTTTATCAGTAACAGAGGGAAGAATTGAGTGTGTGTGTGTGTGTGTGTGTGTGTGTGTGTGTGTGTGTGTGTGTGTGTGTGTGTGTGTGTGTGTGTGTGTGTGTGTGTGTGTGTGTGTGTGTGTGTGTGTGTGTGTGTGTGTGTGTGTGTGTGTGTGTGTGTGTGTGTGTGTGTGTTGTGTGTGTGTGTGTGTGTGTGTGTGTGTTTGCATTACGATTCGCTAATGACGAAGGTTAGAGGCAGAAGTAAAAGTGTGTCCCTGCATCACTGTGTCTATTCTTTCCTGACGCAGTGATGGCAAGTTAAACAGAATTCATGGTTAGCAACAAAGTAACCTGCTGTGTTTACTTCCATTGTTTTACGTTTCATGCCTGTGTAAACCTACTGATTTGCTGACGGACTTGTAAAACCTAATAACTAAACAATAACTTGCTACACACACACACACACACACACACACACACACACACACACACACACACACACACACACACACACACACACACACACACACACACACACATATTTACGCTTTCCATTTGTTTAACCTAGATACTATTTTACTCACACTAACAGAAAACCTAATAACTATACAAATATCTAATAAAAGCTAAATAAAACACACATTTCTACCCGATCAAACAATTCTTACTCCAAAAATAAAACCCTCATAACACAAGGATTGGAGGAAGTGCAGGGCGGTGCTGGAATAGACAAATTTATGGATGAGAGTGACAGATGGAAATAGAGAGGGTTTCTTTCATACAGAGACTGCCACGTGTAGATCTGATGGCTTTATGCAAATTCCCTAGTGATAGGTGGGAAAAGGAAGACAATTTTCGTACATGTAGACTTGATGATTTCTTGTAGCTTCTCTTATAGTCTTAACTCTTTTCAATACTGGGACAAATTTTTACCTTGAAATTTGTGTACGATTTCATTGACATTAGAAAAGGTCTATGGAGGTCAGAAGAGTAATGGTCCTCAGTCTTCACTAATTCAATCCCCCACATAAGTCTCTGAAGATGAATAAAATCACCAAATAGTAAGTAGAATGAATATGGAAATGCACCGTGGTACTTAAGAGGTTAACGCAAAGCACAATGTATAGAGAATAAGGAAGCTACTCCACTTGGCCACCTCTGTACACGGCCACTGTTTCCCACAGGAACCTTCCCTTGGCCATCATTGTGTCCACGACCCTGGTGACTCTGATGTACACGCTGACCAACGTGGCTTACTTCGCAGTGCTCACGCCCGCAGAGATGCTGTCTTCTGAAGCTGTGGCCATGGTGTGTGTGTGTGTGTGTGTGTGTGTGTGTGTGTGTGTGTGTGTGTGTGTGTGTGTGTGTGTGTGTGTGTGTGTGTGTGTGTGTGTGTGTGTGTGTCACTGTGTGTGTGTGTGTGTGTGTCTGTGTACACACACACACACACACACACACACACACACACACACACACACACACACACACACACACACACACACACGATTACAAAACCATTAAAAAAATCAATACCATGTTACAACCACCACCACCACCACCACCACCACCACCACCACCACCACCAACCCTTCACTCACTCACCCACTCACCCACTCACTCACTCACTCACTCACACATTCACCTCCTCTCCGGCCCTTGCAGACCTTCGGGACACGCGTGCTGGGTATCCTCGCCTGGAGCATGCCTTTGTTCGTTATGCTGTCCACCTTCGGCAGCACCCACGCTTCTGTCTTCGCGCAAAGCCGCCTGACGTTCGTGGGAGGACGTAGAGGTCACTTCCCCTTCGCTTTCGGTCTTGTCAGCATCAAGCACTTCACCCCTGTACCGGCTGTTATCCTGAGCGTGAGTGAAGGGGAGAGGAAGGGGCATGTGTGTATCCATATCCGTGTTAGTTAAGGGGAGAGAAAGGGACATGTGTATCCTTATCAGTGTTAGTGAAGGGAAGAGAGAGAGAGAGAGAGAGAGAGAGAGAGAGAGAGAGAGAGAGAGAGAGAGAGAGAGAGAGAGAGAGAGAGAGAGAGAGAGAGAGAGAGAGAGAGAGAGAGAGAGAGAGAGAGAGATACAGGTGGATATGCAGGTAGCCAAACAAGATGGATGTACTCTCATGCATACTACACAGGAAGGGCCGAAGTCTGAACGTCTATGCAAAAATATTATTCCTCTGAGGCAGCGCATGACTTGGTTAGGAAGGGAGGAGGCAGACACACAGACGGACAGGAAGATGGATGAGTGCACGCGAAACCAGAATAAAAAAATAAAAAAGAATTGGGAAAAAAGTGAGGTATATATAGATAAATAAAGGTATTGGTAAATGAATAGGAACGTCATTTTTTGAGTGGGTGTTAAGAAGGAAATAAGAAAAAAAAATGTTCACTGACTAATCTGAGCTGACCCAATTCTAACTAGACTAAACTTTACATAAATTAAACCTAACCTAGCGTCATCTAAACTTCTTCCCTAACTTAACTTTACCTAACATAAGGAAGCCTGTATTGTTATATTGCAACCTAACTTAACTTAACCTAACCTAACTAACTTTACCTAACCTAACTAAACCTGAACAGATACATTGTAACCTAACCCAACTTAACCTCAACTAACCTAACCTAACTTCACCTGAACTAATATATTGCAACCCAAACAAACTTAGTAATGTAACAACGTAATATTAACAGGTCAAATTTTCCTAAGGTGTCTATCATGCATTGTCCTCTCTCTCTCTCTCTCTCTCTCTCTCTCTCTCTCTCTCTCTCTCTCTCTCTCTCTCTCTCTCTTCACACACTCCACCTCCTCTATTACTTCACCTCTTCCCTCTTTCAACACTTTCCCTAATCTTTCGCTGCATTTTTATCAGTCCTTGGAGCTCTCACTTCCTCTCACTTGTTCAATCATCTTTCTCTTTCTCTTTCATCATCTTTCTCTTTCATCTCCATTCAGTCACCACTCGATTCATCATTATTACATTTCTTTTCCTTTCCTTCTCTTTCTCCAACAAATCATCCTTTCGTGCAACTTCTTATTCTTCCGTTACTGTTCCTTACTTTATCTCATCTATCTTTGTGTCTTACTCTTCCTTCCTCGTCATTCAACTCTCATCCTCTTCTCATTCGTCCTCTCCTTTCCTTCATATTTTCCTAGATCTATTTTTCTTTTCCTCCATCTCTTCCTAAATCGATGTTTTATTTTTTTTTTTTTTTTTGTGTCATTCATTCCCTTCTCTTTCCTTTCCTTTTTCCATCCTTCTTTTTTCCTTTAACCCTTTCAGTGCTATGACGCGTTTTCATTTTCATTCTGCTTACTATCTGGTGATTTTATACACCTTCAGAAACTCTTGTAGGAATTAGAATAGTGAAGATTCTGGCCATTAATCTTCTGACCTCCACAGATCTTTCCTAATGTTAATAAAATAGTGTAATCAAACCCAAAACTCAAATAAAAATGTGTCTCAGTACTGAAGGGGTTAATATCTCTCT
Organism: Portunus trituberculatus; assembly: GCF_017591435.1. Classification (NCBI taxonomy): domain Eukaryota; kingdom Metazoa; phylum Arthropoda; class Malacostraca; order Decapoda; family Portunidae; genus Portunus; species Portunus trituberculatus. The sequence goes on from NC_059290.1 coordinate 2,563,913, forward strand.
CTCTCTCTCTCTCTCTCTCTCTCTCTCTCTCTCTCTCTCTCTCTCTCTCTTGAATTTAATCCATTTCTCTCGTCTCTCTTCCCTCTGTCCTTCCTTCTCACCCTTTCAACCTGATCCATATTTAGTGCTTCCTTCTCCTCCCTGAGCCCTATCGATTTATTTCCTCATCCTTCTTTCTCTATCTCTTCAAACTATCCATCTCTCTTCTTGTCATTTCTCATAACACTTCAATCTTACCCCTTCCTCCTTCATTCCTCCCATTCCACGCTATTTATCCATCTTCTAGTTCCCTCTTCACTGTACCAATATTCA
>NC_059290.1:2569224-2614224 GCF_017591435.1 Portunus trituberculatus
TAAGGAAGGAGAAAAAAAGCTTAAAAAAAAAACTCAGATATGAAGAAAAAACGGTAAAAAAAAAAACAGGAAAAAAAGAAAACGGATAATAAGCGTAAGAGAAGCAAGATTTTTCCTCCACCATAATTGTCCGACTTTTCTGTATAACGAATCTTTTTTCTTTTCTTTATATTTTTTTCTTTATCTTTTCTTGTGATGAAAGTCTGACATTAATTTTCCATTTCTCATCCGATAATTCCTGGATTAACTTTTTTATCACGTTTCTCATTTCACGTCCTCACAATATCTTAACCCCCTTCAATACTGGGACACATTTTTACCTTTACATTAGTGTGCGATTAGACCATTTTATTAACGTTACGAAGAGTCTATGAAGGTCAAAAGATTAATGGCTAGAATCTTTACTATTTTAAACCCCTACATAAGTTTCTGAAGCTGTATAAATCACCAAATAGTAAGCAGAATGAATATGGAACACGTCATGGTACTGAAGAGGTAAACTATAAAATAAAATAACTAATAATCATTTGACAAATCAGCCGCAGCTTGTGTTTCTTTTATCAATGTGTATATTTTCCCATTTTTCTCATCTCTAACCTCTTTTTTTTCAATTATCTGAACGTTTTTTTTCTTTATTTGCTCACACGGAATGAATAAAAGAAGAGGGAACCTTAGTTACGAGGACGGCAATGTTTAATATTTCATCTTTTCTCTCATTTCTCCTGTTTCTTTCTTATTTAGGAGAGCATTTCTATTATCCTCCCTCCCTCGCCTGCTCGGGATGAAAGAGGCGGAGAAACAAATATTATACACTTTTTTTTGCCTCTTCTACACTCAGGCGAAAAATGTTGATGGAAAAGAGAGCGAAGGAGAGACGAAAAGGGACCAAAACTTCCCTTTTTAGGCCAAACTTGCCCTTTTTTGGCCATTCATGTCTACTCGGTGCCTTTTCTTGCCTTTTTTTCACATTTGATTGATTATGTGAGGGGAATTTTACTTTATTATTTCCTGGGTTAGTGAAAGAGTAGCATTTATATTTTTTTAGTTGTGTCGGTCTCTCTCTCTCTCTCTCTCTCTCTCTCTCTCTCTCTCTCTCTCTCTCTCTCTCTCTCTCTCTCTCTCTCTCTCTCTCTCTCTCTCATTATCATGTTTGGTATTCATTAAACCGCCATTTTTTTCATTTTTCACCAATTAAATATTTTCTTTTTTTTTCTTTCTCTTTTTTCTCTTGTTCCACGATTTCTTGTTTGATACTCTGATTTAATATTCTTTTATTATCTATTTTTTAATCTATTTTTTCTTCTTTTTTCTAATGTTTTCAAGCATCGACAGAATTTTGATTTTTTTTTTTTTTTTAAGAGGCAAGTATTTTTTTTATCCCCTTCAATACTGGGAAACATTTTTACCTTGAGATTTGTGTACCATTAGACCATTTAATTTATATTAGGAAGGATCTATGCAGGTCAGAGGATTAATGGCCAGTCTCTACTATTTCAATCCTCCACATACGTTTCTGTAGCTGTATAGAATCATCAAATAGTAAGCATAATGAATATAGAAACGCGTCATTGTACTCAAGGGGTTAAGGCAAATTGAGACGAAAACCAGTCAGAAAAATGTTCCTAATTCTCTCCTAGACAAATTATAGATAAAAGTTTGCATTGTTACATATCCTTTAGGCAACAATTGTATATTTTTTTCATTTTCTGTTCAATTTAGCATTACTTTTTACTTCCTTCAACGTAATCTCAACAACACAATATATTATTTTTATCCACTAAATTTATCCACTAATTTTTTTTCTTTCCTCTTCCTTCACTTTCAATCTTTTTTCTTTTCGTTTTCTTTTTTTGGTTCTTTATTATTTTCTGTCTGTCTGTCTTATTTCCCTCTGTCTTTTCCTCACTTTCGTCTGTGTTTCCTTACGTTTTCTATGTTTTTTTTTCCCACCTTTGCACATCTGCCTGTCTCTGTTTCCTTTTTCCTTATTTCTGCTTCCTACTTTGTGTCATATCTTTTTTTTTCTTATATTCCTTTTTATGTCTACATTTTTTGCTTGTGTAAATCCTGTTTTCTTTTTCTTTTTTTCTGTCTGTCTGTCTGTCTGTCTGTCTGTCTGTCTGTCTGTCTGTCTGTCTGTCTCTGTCTGTCTGTCTCTCTCTCTCTCTCTCTCTCTCTCTCTCTCTCTCTCTCTCTCTCTCTCTCTCTCTCTCTCTCTCTCTCTCTCTCTCTCCCAAACAGACAATCTCACGCTCCTCTGCCAGAAGCTGTTCCTGTGCATGCCTGAGGAGAGGGCAGAGTGACACGGCAGGATGCAACACCAGCAGAATGACGCAGTGATGATGATTTGGTGGTGCTTCCAGTTTACCTATAAGCTTAGACTCGTATTCTCAAACGCTTCTGTGCTTCATTTCCACTATTTCAAAAGGCTTCATTTAAATTTACACAAAATTTTTTATCCCTTCAATACTGGGACACATTTTTTATCTTGAAATTTTTGTATGATCAGACCATTTTATTGACATTAGGAAGTGTCTATGGAGGTCAGAAGAATAATGGCCAAGGTCTTCACTATTTTAATCCCCTATGTGAGTTTCTGAAGCTGTATGAAATCACCAAATAGTAAGTAGAATGCATATGGAAACCAGTCATGATACAGAAGGGGGTTAAGGTGTTTTTTTACGGCTCTATAGGCAGATTGACAAGATTTCTTCAGTATTTACAGGATGCACACTTGAGAACCCATTTAATCATCTCAGTGGCCTTGGAAAATAGTTGGTGAGAGAGCAAAGCGTTTCTGAATATTTTTACTAACCCTATCATTCCTGGCCACCTTTCTCATTAATACCAATATTTTTTTTTATACTTTTATACAAGAGTCTATTATTTATGTATTGTATTCTGTCAATCTGTATACTACGCCGGCAACTACATAGGGACTGGCATCTCATTGGGCCATTTTGTTTACCTTTTCTGTTGCCCTTGGCCAGATTTCTCCTCTTACATATAATAGACAAACACCACGCACTCATACCAAGGTTCTAGGTGGAAGTGTAATTGCCTTGTACTAAAGATGCGCTTGGGTGGTGAAATGGGCCCTGATATAGGTACCACAATAAATAAAACTGCCTGCGCCGCTAACGGGTGAAAGCTGAACAGCGCTTCCTATACTCAAGTATACCTACAGGCGCTATAGGCCATAACAAAAAAATTATTCCGAAGCACTCCTCCCCAGCTCGTGACATAATAAGTTTTGCATATTGTTAACAGTAGAAACTCTCTTCGGAAAACCGCCTCATCTCTAAAGCCTTTGAATTTGTCATGGTGAAGTTATATTGTGTTGTAAGAGCGTTTCTGCAGTTGTAATGTACTGATTATCAAGATTTTTACAATGTTAGAGGCAGAACCTTTTCGAAAATCTACTAATTATCTCGATGGCCTTTGAATTTCTAGTAGTGAAGTTACACGGCTTTAAGGAGTATTTTTGGCAGTTTTGTTGACCGCTTATCATGATTTCTATATTGTTAACAGGTGAAACACTATTGGGAATAAAGCTAATTGTCTCTATAGCCTTTAAAAACAATCATGGTGAGACAGCAAAGCGTTTTAAATCAAGAGTCTCACATTTACACTCGTCGTTCTTCGGTGGAAATGCAGTTTTTGTGCCCTAGTAAAGACCATCTCGTACTTATTTTCCTGCGTAAAGGTAAACTATTTCTAGAGGTGTAAATATTGAAGAAAGGTGGCCATGGTTGTAAATGGGTTAAGAGGGAAAGTGTTATGACTATGTATTAGTTAACCCCTTCAATATCGAGATACATTTTTCAGGTTTATGTACGATTAGACCATTTTATTGATATTAGGAACTGTCTATGGAGGTCAGAAGATTAATAGCCACAGTTTTCGCTATCTTAATCCCCCACATGAGTTTCTGAAGCTGTATAAAATCACCAAATAGTAGGCAGAATGAATATGGAAACAGGTCACGGTACAGAAGGGGTTAAGTGATGATGCAGTAGTGATGTGAAATGAACAGTGATGTGGTGGTGGTGGTGATGTTTTCATATTATTATTCGGTTTGGTAATGAATGTGAGAACTTTTTAATATCGTTCTCTTCTTCCTCCTTATCTACTCTTTTTGTTCCATGCCTACACTTTTATATCTCTACTGTATTCTTCCTCCTCTTTTTTTATCATCGTCATCAACCTCCGTTTTCTCTTTTCTAACCTCATCATTCTTTTCTTGCATCGTCCTTTTAAGTTCCTTTTTCTTGTCCTTATCTTCGTCATCCATGTTCTTGTCCTCCTCGTCTTCTTCCTCCTCCTCCTCCTCTTCCTCTTCTTCTTCGTTTTCATTTTTCCTCCTGCTCCTGCTCCTCCTCCTCCTCTTCTTTTTTCCTCTTCTTCCTCCTCTTCCTTTTTCTTCCTCCTCCTCCTCCTCCTAATCGCTGCCTTTATCCACCTTTTCATCAAATTCCTTACCTAAACAAATCACTCTTGTTTTCTATTGATATTTTCTCTTCCACTCTTTCCTCTTCTGGCCAGTCACAAATAACCTTTCTCTCCGTGTGACCAATCAAAAGAGTCCCGCCACTTTCCGACCAATGAGAGCCACACAATAAGTTACAAGCACTGGCCGTTCCTCTAAGCTCGTCCTATCAAGATACACCATTCCATAAAGTGTCAGATTAGCACACCCAATCACAGTGAACGTACCAAATATTTCCCGCCAATCACGGTTCATATTGTGTCTGGACCAATTGTAAAGGTAGTTAATTTTTTTTTTTTCTTGCTTTTATTTAGTCTTCTATGTCATTTATCATTATTTTTTTATTATTTTTGTTTTTTAGTTTGTAGTGAGGGTAAGTTTATGAATGTTCTTGTCCGGTTCTTCATTCGTGTCTTGAGTAATAGTAACGAATTGAGTCCTTTGTTGTGGTTCGTTTGTTTCAATATTGTTACGTTTGTTAATGGTTGGTGTTAAGTTGCCTGTACTTCATTTATATCGAGGCCATTACGTGAAGAGGCCAGAAAAATAAAGGAATGGCATTAAACTATGTACTGGTTTGAGTAATGGTAATGAATGAGTCCTTTGCTGTAGTTAGTTTGCTTAAATATTGTTACTTCTGTTAATGGTTGACTTCAAATTGCCTGTACTTTTTTTGGGGGTTTTACATGAAGAAGTAAGAAAATAAAGGAATGGCATTAAATGATGTACTGGTTTGAATAATGGTAATAAGCGAGTCCTTTGCTGTAGTTCCTTTTTTATTCATACCATGTGGGCTTTTATGGGAATTATTCGTCCTTATTTTCCTCTTTTTTCTCTCTTTTCCTCTCTTTTGCATTTTTTTTTTTCTCTTCAATATTGTTACGTTTGTTAATGGTTGACGTTGATTTCCTTGTACTTTATTTTGTATCGTTGTTATTACATGAAGAGGGAAGAATAGAAAGGTATGGCATTAAACGCTGTATGTTATATAGCTACTTGTTTTATTTACATGCTCTCTCATTATTTTTGCTTTTACCAGTTTGTGCCTTTTTTTTATTATCTCATTTACTCTTCTCTTACACCATTTCTCTTAACAATTTTTAAACGGTGTATATACTGATTTTCTTTACTTGCTCCTCCATCATTATTATTTTCATTTGTTTATCCCATTTTTCTCCTCTTTCCTCTATTTTCTTAGTATTTTTAAACGATTTTATTTACATACCCTCCCATTATTATTTTTCTCTTAATAGTTTGTCTTCCTTATCCCATTTTTTTTCTCCTCTTCCTCTATTTTCTTTACTATTTTTAAACGATTTCATTTACATACTCTCCCATCATTATTTTTCTCTTAATAGTTTGTCTTCCTTATCCCATTTTTTTTTCTCCTCTTCCTCTATTTTCTTTACTATTTTTAAACGATTTTATTTACATACCCTCCCATCATTATTTTTCTCTTAACAGTTTGTCTTTTTTATCCCATTTTTTTTCTCCTCTTCCACTATTTTCCTTTACAATTTTCTCTCCTTCTTTTTAAGGCCACGACCTGAATTCTTCCCCACAACGTTCTCCTGCATTTCTTCCTCTTTGTTTATCTTTTTTTTTTTTTTATTTAACTTTCCTGTTTTTTTTTTTTTCGCTGGCTACCTACACATTCTTTTTTTTTTTTTTTATTGTTGGTGATACTCTTCTGTGTGGACTCTTGTGTTTTGGTCCATTCCACCTCATGCTGTTGTTTATACTGAAGGTGGTCACTTTCCTCCATTTTCCTTTGTCGCCTTTTTTTCCTTTCTGGTCACGTGCGAACATTCGGTTGTAGGCGAGTTGAGTTTTTCCTTCTTCTTCTTCTTCTTCTTCTTCTTCTTCTTCTTCTTCTTCCTCCTGCTTCTGCTTTCCTTCCTTCATTTCTCTTTCTTCATCTCTGCTTCTCCTCTCTTTCCTTCCCTCCTTCTTCCTCTTCCTCCTCCTGCTGCTTTCCTTCATTTCTCTCTTTCCTTCTTCTTTCTTTCCTTCTCTTTCCATCTCTCTTACTTTTCGTTTTATCTATTTTGCTTTGACTTTTCCTCCACCTCTTCTTTTCTTCCTCTATTTTTCTATCTTTGCTTCATCTTTATCATCCCTCTCTTTTATTCCTCCTTCCATCTCTCCTACTTTGGTTCCTCAATTTTTATCTATCTTTGCTTTGACTTTTTTCTTTGTTTTTTCTTCACCTTCCTCCTCCTCCTCCTCCTTTTATTCCTCCATTTTACTACCGTTCCTTAATCTTTGACTTTCCTCCTTCCTTCCTTCCTTCCTTCCTTCCTTCCTTCCTTCCTTCCTTCCATTTCCCCTAATTTTCTTCATTTTTATCCATCTTTAATTTGTTTCTCGTTCTATACTCTGCTTTCCTTCATTTTTCCTCTTCTTTTTCTTCCTTCATCTCTGCCTCTCCTCTCCTTCCTTCCTTCCACATCTTCCAGTTTCCTTTCTCATTTTTATCTACTTTTTTTTATCCTATTGTTATCTGCTTTTCCTTCATCTTTCCTCTTCCTCCTTCTCCTCCTTTCTTCCTTAATTTTTCTACCTTTCCTTCATTTCTATCTCTCCTCCTTCCTTCCACCTCTCCTACTTTCCTTCAATTTTTATCTATCTTTATTTTGATTCTCTTTCCATACTCTACTTTCCCTTCATTTTTATTCCTCACCATTTCCTCCCTCCATTTTTCTACCTTTCCTTCATCTTTGCCCCTTCCTTCTTCCTCCCTTCCTTTCTTCCATTCCCTCTATTTTTGTCCTTCATTTTCATCTATCTTGGTTTCCTTTCCTTACTCTGCTTTCCTCCATCTTTCCTTCTCCTGGTTTTCTTCCTCTATTTATCTATCTTTCCTTCATCTCTCCTTCTCCTCTCTGTCTCTCCTCTCTTCCTTCCCTTCTTTCATGTCTCCAACCTTCGTTCCTCATTTTTATCCATGTTTTGATCATTTTCTTTGCTTTTCCTTCATGTTTTTCCTCCTCCTGCTTTCCCTCCTCCATTTATCTCCCTTCTGGCTCTCCTCTCCTCCTTTCCTTCTTCCGTCTCTCGTATTTTCGTTCCTGGTTTTTATCCACCTTTAGTTTATCTCTCTTTTTGTTCTCTGTTTTTCCTTTTCTTCTTCTCCTCCTCCTCTTTTTCTTCTTTTCCTTTTATTTTTCCTATACGCTGTTCCTCTCTCCTTTCCCGTTTCTCATTTCTTACCTTCGCTTCTTCTCCTCCTCCTCCTCTCTTTCCTTAGAGTCAATACCTTCCCTTATTTTTTCTCTCTCCTCTTCTCTCCTTCTTCCATTTTCTTTTTTTTTCTCTTTCCCTCCCCTCCTTTCCTATACTTATATTTCTCCTTCTGTGTGTGTGTGTGTGTGTGTGTGTGTGTGTGTGTGTGTGTGTGTGTGTGTGTGTGTGTGTGTGTGTGTGTGTGTGTGTTTCATCTCTCGTTATCTTTTCCTTTTCACTTTTTCCAAGATTTATTTGCTTAATATTTTTTCACATTTACTTTTTCAGCATTTTTTTTTTTTTTTCTTCTTTACCTGTTTCTTGGTTTTCTTTCATTTGACATTCCTTCCACGTGCGTATATATTTTTTTTTCCATCCTACTCTTCCTCTTCTTCCTCTTCTTCCTCCTCCTCCTTTCTTCTTCCTCCTTATCTCTTTTTTTTTTGGCATTATTTGTCCTTGTTTTCCTCTTTTTTTCTGTTTTCCTCTTTTGCTGTTTTTTCTTTATATTCTTTTCCCTTTTCCATATACTTGCATTATGACCAGCAAAAGCTCTTCTTCCTTCATTAATTTCTCCTCTTATCATTTTCGCTTTATTCTGCTTCATCTATTTTCTATTCCTGTTTTTCTTTCTATTAGAACCATCATTATTTATTTATCTCCCTTTTCCTGTTTTCTTCTTCCTTAATCATCGTATACTTATTTTTTCTCTCTCTCCTCCTCCTCCTCCTCCTCCTCCTTAACTCTATCCTTTTCATCCTCATTTCCACTCTCCCTTCCTTCTTTTATTTTTCGTTTGTTTTCATTCCCTGCAATATAAAATCCTTATCCATCACCTCTTTATCCTCTTCCCTTTCACACCATCTTCTATCTCTTCATTCTTTTACTCTCTCTTTTTAATCATTTGTCTCCTCTTCCAGAAATTCATCTTTCATATTTTCTTTATCTTCCTCTTTACACCTTTATTCTCGCTATTTCCATCTTCATTTCTATTTTCTTTCGTTCTTCTTTTTATCCTTCTTTTTTATCTATCTCTTCCCTTTCATCTTTATTCCCTTTCTTCTTCTTACTTCTCCTAAAAACTTCGCATTCATGTCTTATTTAAACTCTCTCTTTATATCTCACACTCCTCCTCCTCCTCCTCCTCCTCCTCTTTCCTCCTCTTATTCTCTTTACACTCCTTATACATTACCACTCTATTCCACTTTTTTTCTCTCTCAACCACCACCACCACCACTGCCAGGAATGCCCGTTGCGTGGTTGCGAGGAAAGTCACAGCACCTCAAAACGCAGCAAAGCAGAGGCCCTTGTCCCCTGTCGCTCCGTGCCTTCTCTCACTAACTTAGGCGGTCAGTGCGCTGGATTTAGACGCGGTAAAGAACATGTTTAAGGGGGGCAGAGTCGCATGGGGGGTAACTCAAAGATACTCTGGGACCTCATGCAGGGAAGGGAGTGGAAAGGAAGGTGGGAGGGTCACTGGATGGAGGGATGGAGACGGGGGTTAGGAAGGATGGCTGGCTGTAAGGTTTGTCCGCACGTTCTTCATATTTCTCGTGATTTACTTGGATCGATGTGGAGGAGGAGGAAGAAGAGGAGGAGGAGGAGGAGGAGGAGGAGGAGGAGGAGGAGGAGGAGGAGGAGGAGGAGGAGAAGGGGAGGAAATGGAGGGATGAGGTTGAGGTGTACGAGGGCAGTTGCAGAAAAACCTCTTGCTTTGTATTGCGATCAGGAATGGAAGATGAACGAACACACGAAAGGAGAACGTTAGAAAAAATAAAAAGTGGTGTGTGTGTGTGTGTGTGTGTGTGTGTGTGTGTGTGTGTGTGTGTGTGTGTGTGTGTGTGTGTGTGTGTGTGTGTGTGTGTGTGTGTGTGTGTAGAAGCGTTGGAGAGAGAGAGACAGGGGAGTGATAAAAGGGACAAAAGTACAATAGAAACGTTGAAAGTGAGAGAGAGAAAGAGAGAGAGAGAGAGAGAGAGAGAGAGAGAGAGAGAGAGAGAGAGAGAGAGAGAGAGAGAGAGAGAGAATAGAGTAAGAACTGAAAACAAAAACAAAAAAGAGACGAAAAATGAAACAGGAACATTAAAAAATAACCACACTTATAAAAAAACAAAAATTGCAAAAAAAATCAAACAAAACGAAAAAAAAAAGCTAAAAACAAAAAGCTAAACTCAACAAAAACGTACAAAAAACAAGTGAACAACGGAAAGAACAGAAGGAAAGAGAGAAAAAGAGGGTGAGAGAGAAGGACGAGGTAGCGTTCGACGAAAAATGTTAAAACCGCATCGTTCAGGGAAAGACTGAGGGCGAGAGTCTGTCCATCATTTTAATCTGAGCAGAACATAGTTATCATCCTTCACGGGCTGGGGAATATACACTCCTGAGGGCCTTCGCGGGAACACCAGGGGCGCCTCGGGGTGTGCAGGGCGAGGGCGAGGGTCCAGGGTAAGGGTAAGTTCAAGGAGGATATCTAAAGCACTGAAGGAGGGGTAAAATCTGAGAAAAAGTGAAGTGATGGGTAAATATGAAGAGGGGAAATGAAGGTAACTGAGGAAAAGTGAAGGGAAGGGATGAGAAAGGAGGAGGAGAAAAGCTGAAGGAGAACTGGAAAGGGAAAAAATAAAGAGGGGGAAAGCTGTAAAGGGAAAAAAAACAAGGAAAGAAAAGTGGAAAAACAACCAAGAAGAAAAATACATGAGAAGAAAATACATAAAATAATAAAAGTAAGAGAAAAAAAAACTGAAAAGGGAAAAACAAAAAAGAAAAGGGAGACCTGAACGGGGAAATAAATGAACAGGTGAAAAAAAATTGAAGAAGGGAACAATGAAGAAAAAACTGAAGCAGATGGAGAAGCTAAAGAGAAGCGACTCATGAAGGGAAAACTGAAGGAGGGAAACTGAAGATGGAGCCTGAGGGAGGAAAAATATCTGGAGGAGAGGAAGAAACATTTGGTGAAGGACAAGAATTGAAAGGAAGGTAGGAAAATGAAGGAAAGAAGAGAGATAGCAGGAAAAGAAGGAAAGATAAGAAGAGGAGAGAAAGGAATGAACAGAAGAAGCAGGAATAAAGCAAAAAAAAAGGAAAGAGAGGAGGAAGGAAAGAAGATCAGCAGAAAAAAAGGAGAAATAGAGGAAGAAAGAAAAAAAGAAAAGAAAGGAAAGTGTAGAAGCAAGAAAAAATAAAATAAAAAATAAAAAAAGAAGAGAGGAGAAGGGAAAGAAGAGCAGAAGCAGGAAAAAAGAAGGAAAAAAAGAGGAAGTAGGAAGGAATGGAGATGAAGTAAAGAAGAGAGGGAAAAGGGAAAGAAGAGATTGTTGATTTCACTCTAATAGGATTCCTCGTCTCTCTCCTTCACACACCCTCCTCCTTCAATCCTCCTCCTCCTCCTCCTCCTCCTCTCCCTAAGAAACCAATAACGTAGTAGGAGGAAAAAAAACAAGTATACATATTTTTTCCCTTTCCATCCATATCTATATCTGGAGACTTTTCCTCTTCAATATGGCTTTCGGAACGAGTTATTTCCTTGAAGTGACTCGGAATTTTCATAACTATAGGTTTTATTTCCCATTTTTTTACTTATTTCTACAGTTAAATCTCTCCCTCGTCCTCTCCCTCTCCCTCTCCCTCTCTCTTCGAATTGGGTAAGCGAAAAATATACGAGTGAATCTTATTAAATTTAAATGAATATCACTACTTAATTGTTTTCCCTTCGTCTTAAAAGATGATAGTAGGTGGAAGGGAAGGTGAGGAGGAGGAAGGGCAGGGTTTAGGGAAATTAAAGAAGGAGGAAGAGGGAGGGAAGGAAGAAGATGTGTGAGGAAATTTAAAGACGGGGTAAGACTGGAGGATAAATGTGTTGAGAGAAAGAAAAGAAAGGAAGGAAGAAAGGAGAGGAAAGCAGGAAAGATAAATGAAAATAAATGGATGAAAGGGGGAAAATAATGATGAAAAACGATAGGTTTGGAGAGTAAATGGAAGGAAGGAAGGAAGGAGGAAAAAATACGATGGAAAACAAGAGTGAAAGGAGGAAGATATGAGAGAAAAATAACAAGGAGAAAATAAAGAAAATAATGAATAAATAAGAGAAAAGGGATCAAATGAGAGGCAAGGGAAGTGCAGAAGGAAAAAAAGAGGAAAAGAAGTAGAGAATAAAGTAAGAAACATAATCAAAACAATGATAGGGTAGGAAGAACAGAAAATTGGGAAAGAGAAGAGACGAAAGGAGAAATATGAGACAATCAAGAGACGAAAATAAGACGAAGGAAATGTAGAAGGAAAAAAAAACCCGCAAAATGAAGAAGAGAAAGAGGTAAGAGGCATAATCAAAACAATGATAGGTTGTGAAGAATGACGAATAGGGAAACAAAAGAAGAGACGAAAGGAGAAGTACGAGAGACAAAATGATAACGAAAGGGAATGGAAAGGAAAACAGATGAAATACGCAAATCAAGAAGAGAAGGAGAAGAGAGGAAAATAAAAGAGTGGGAGGAAAACAAGGTAATAAAATGAGAGGGAAAGAATAGAAAGGAACGGATGGAAAGAACGCAAATTTGGAAGGAAAATCACTTCCTGAAAATGAATAAATGGATACAAGGGTGTGGCTGACGGCTTATCTCCTCCTCCTTCTCCTGCTACTGAGGAGGAGGAGGAGGAGGAGGAGGAGGAGGAGGAGGAGGAGGAGGAGGAGGAGGAGGAGGAGGAGGAGGAGGAGGAGAAAGAGGAAGAGGAAGATGAGGAGGAAGAGGAGGAAAGGAGGAGGAAGAGGAGGAAGAGGAGGAGGAGGAAGAGGAGGAGGAGGAAGAGGAGGAGAAGGAGAAGGTGAAGGTGAAGGAGAAGGAGAAGAAGCAGGAGGAGGAGGAGGAGGAGGAGGAGGAGGAGGAGGAGGAGGAGGAGGAGGAGGAGGAGGAGGAAGATGAGGAGGAAGAGGAAGATGAGGAGGAAGAGGAAGAGGAAGAGGAAGATGAAGAGGAAGAGGAGGAGGAAGACGAAGACGGAAAAACCCCTCCCCCAAAAAAAAAATAATGAATAGACAAAAAAAAATGCAAAATCAGATAAACTCATACATAGGAAGATCATGAACTCACCAAAACTTCTGCGTCTTTCACATAAAATTTCAAAAATCACCAGTTTTATTTATTCCCAGAGAGAGAGAGAGAGAGAGAGAGAGAACAGAGAGAGAGAGAGAGAGAGAGAGAAGAAGAGAAGGCGGTGGTTTAAGAAAGAGGGAAGAAAGGGGAAATTAGAAATATGGATGAAAATAGGGAAGAAAAAGGAAGAATGATTAGTGAAAGGAGAGAAGTAAAAAGATAAAAACAGAAGAAAAATTGGGGGAGAGAGAGAGAGAGAGAGAGAGAGAGAGAGAGAGAGAGAGAGAGAGAGAGAGAGAGAGAGAGAGAGAGAGAGAGAGAGAGAGAGAGAGAGAGAGAGAGGAAGAAGGCGAGAAGAGGAGGAAGGGAGAAGGAAGTGCAGAGGAAAAGGGAAAAAGACAGGAAGAAAAAAGGAAAAGAAAGAAGGAAGAGAAAAGAAAAAAGAAAAGGAAGGAGGAAAAGGAAGAAAAGAAGAAAAGAAGACGGAAGGAAAATGCGATAAGAAGGAAGAGGAAGAGGAGAGGGAAGAGGAAGAGGAGAGGAAGAGGAAGAGGAAGGGGGAAGAGGGGAAGAGGAAGGCGGGGAGAGGAGGCTGGGGAGAGGAAGGCGGGGGAGAGGAAGGCGGGGGGCAGAGGAAGGCGGGGGGGGAGAGGAAGGCGGGAGGGGAGAGGGATTAGCGTGTCATCACTCCATTCCGGTGGTGATTCAAGTGATGAGCTCAAACACGCGTTGGTTCGAAGCCTAGCAGGTTTGAAGTCTTTCGGGATATGCTTCGTTTGTTTGTGCCTGCGTCTCTCTCTCTCTCTCTCTCTCTCTCTCTCTCTCTCTCTCTCTCTCTCACCTTCGATCTACTAATGCGACTGACTACTACTCTTCCCTCCTCTTCCTCCTCCTCCTCCTCCTCCTCCTCCTCCTCCTCCTCCTCCTCCTCCTCCTCCTCCTCCTCCTCCTACATCCCCTTCTAAAATATTTCCATGGTTCCTTTCCTGTAACGACCCTTAACATACGGTCATTATCAGAGTTTATGCCCCGTGCTACTTTATATTTATGGGAAAAAAGGCCGTTTCTATTTGAGGCTTCTTACACGTTCTCTATCCTTCTCAGGTCTACAGTACCCCATGTTTCATCCTCATGGGGAATATAGTCGATGGTGCTCGGAAGATTAGCATGCCGTTTTAAGTGTTTAATGAAAATAAATAAGTAAATAAAACTGGTACACTTTTGTCTGGCTCAAGTCTTTACAGTACCTTGTGTTATATTGCCAGTTATTTCTAAAGTTAATATAGTCAATGATACTGAGAAGATTAGTCTGGTGTGTTAAGTGCATGAAAGTAGATAGACAAATAAGTAAGTAGATAAAACTGGTACACTTTTGTCCATCTCAGTCTTGACAGTTCCTTGTGCTTTATTGTCTGTCCTTTCCATACTTAATATAGTCGATGATACTCGGAAGATTTTTTTTTTTTTTCGTTTTTTTTTTATGTAAGAGGGAGAACTACCAGGAGCAAAAAAAAAGTTATTAGAAAAAAAAGAGGCCCAACTGAACTGCAGTCTCCACACAAGAAACAAACGAATCAGTCAAAATTCAGGGACAGATGTCTCGGCACCTCTCTCTTTGCCTGGTGTTTGAAGTACTTCCTGAAAAAAAATAAATAACTAAAAATACAGAAGAAGATAAAACTGGTGCATGTTCTCTGTACGTCTCAAGTCTCTATAGATCTTTGTGTTTCATTGTCAGTCCTTTCCAGAGTTAATATAGTCAATGATACTCGGAAGATCAGTCTGGTGTTTGAAGTCTACTTTTGTCTACTTTTCACCCCTCAGGTGTCAAAAACTTTATAGTGTGGTGTTGCTGGCCATGGGAATGCAATGAGAGGGGAGAGGTAGGGCGTATTTCATGGGGAGGTGCTCTGGGGGAAGGCAAAGGGGCAGGGGAAAGAACTGCAAAAAAAAAAAAAATAATAAATAAATAAATAAATAAATAATGATAATCAATGAATTTATATCCGATTCTTTTTATTATCTTCCTTGTTAAGATTTATTGAGGCTTCGCTTTATTTAGTGCGGAAAGTGTTGTGTATTGCAGTTAAAGATTTAAAGGTGAGAGTAAACTAAACACATCCTGGTTTCATAAAGTTACTCATAAAATGCCTTCGTTTTCTTTCACAGTCGTCTCAGCGTCAATCATCCCAACACTTTCGTTCTCTCTGTGTCTCTGTTCACTGACAGAACACGCTTAGCAATAAACACCAAAATCAGTAATTAATGAAATACGTGACTGAAGACAACGAAGAACTAATACACGAGTTACATATTTAAGTCAACCATAAAATATCTCCGTTTTCTCTCATAAAATTTTCGGCGTCACTCATTTTCTCTCACTCTCACTCAGTCATTCTCTCTCTCTCTCTCTCTCTCTCTCTTATAGTACTAACCTGGCAGTAGTAACAGTAATAGTAGTAATAAGTTTTGAAATGGCAGCAACATCACACGTGCTAAGGAAACTGACCTCATTATTCCAGACCTAACCTTATTTTCACATTTCAATCAGTAATGGCAAACTTCTCAGGTCTAAACTAACTCTGTACTTACTCTCTCTTGCTCTCTCCTCCTCTCTGCGCCATACTGCTGTGTTGAATCCAAGGAGTTGATGAAGTAACAATATTCTCAACACTGATGCAATGAGACACGTCCCTGCCTCTGTCCAGCCAACACAAACACTGCGCCACCCTCAACACATCACTGCATGGACGCACACTTCTCACCCACCATGACTGCACACACTTGGCACTGGCTCGACGTGGCACCTACACTGTCCTGTCTCACCCTCACCAATAATAAATGTCCGAGAAAGCACTGAAGGTTGTATTCTCAAACTTTTATGTGCTTTATCTCCATTTCAAAAAGCTTTATTTCAATTGACTCAAGATTTTTTGGTGTTTTTACGGTTCTAGAGGTAAAATGACAATATTACTACACTATTAACTGGAGAAACACTCTAGAAAACTCCATTAATCATCCGTAAAAGAGCAAATTGTATCTGAATAAGAGCAGAATCCACTACACGCGCGCACCACAAGACTATCACGCCGGAACTAAGATGGCTGCAGAGAGTCAGTCGCCTTGCCTCGGTACCGTCTCGAAACAGTCTCGAAGCCGTCCTGTACCTTTAAAGTCCAGAGATTCCCAATCTGGGGTTAGCGAACCCCCAGGGGTTCACAAGAAGATTTCCAGGGGTACATAGATGGCTGATTTAATGATACATCCTTTGCGGAATATTTTTGCCTATTGAGTTAGTGTCAGTCACTAAATTAACATTATTTTCGATGTCAAATTACTGGGGGTTCGGGTAGATGGTCTTATAACTCAGAGGGTTCTTAACGAGAAAAAGGTTGAGAACCCTGATCTATAGCCTAAAGGCATAAACATTTCCTCCTACATTGCCCAGCCTACACCAATGAAAGATCCAAACGCTCCAATTGGCAGCGTCCTTACCCAGAAAACGAAGCACACCTCATTGGAAAATTACTTTTGAAAAATCTAGTATAGAAGAAAATAAAGAAATAATATATTATTTTTGGAAAATAAGAGAACAAAGTAAAAAGTATAAATAATAATTAATTACAGCTACAGACCCAGACAAAACCCAAACCAAAACACATCAGGAAGTGCCGATATCCAGGCTACACTTCCGCCTATCAACTGAACTGGACTGAATACCATGTTCAGGCTATGGCAAGACAGAGCTCAGGAACACGCTGATGAAAACACTACAGCACCCTCGGACTATTTCTGTTTCGGCCGCTAATTTTTTTTTTTTTCTCATAAAGAAAACCGAACAAATATTGCTCTACTCATTCCTTGTGAAGAATTAACCTGTGCAGAAGCGAGGTGAAATGTGTGTTAAGGTTCCGTGCTGTATTTAAGTCTCTAGAAATGAAAGATCTTGGTACACCAGACAATTATGTTTTGCTCTATATTATGATGTTAGTCGTATAAACTCAAGTAACTATAAAGAAATACCATGGTAGAATAAGAACAGAAAAATACTGGAAGGAGTAAAAGCATGGTAAATCAATAGATACATCGTAATACAGTGTTTAGAGACGACTACTCTGTACCGCGAGACGATGCTGACCCACTCCTGAATTAAACCAACCTGCGAACACTGAAAATGTGACAGTTTGGGTCCTCTCCTATTGACATTAATCAAAGTATTACGATTTATTCACAATAGTAATATATTACACTCAGACGGAACACGGGCCTGATGTGTTTGAGATGTGGCATTTTGTTATAGTACATTTCGCACTATATAGCGACTGTTTAGGTAGATATACAATGATGTTATCTATCGATTTTCAGTCTTAAAGTAGGGAAAATTACAAATATTGATGCATTTCTTTTATAGTCCTCCTTGCTTCTCGAAAAGGTGCACGAACTTAGAAAAGGTTGAAGAACACTAAACTATACCCTGAGAAAAAAAAATACAGTAAAAGAGATAAGATAAAAATGACCAACATCTCTATTATTACGGAGGCTAAGAATAATACCAAGACTAATTAAGTAATTCAGAGATAACGAAACGAACGACGATCACGAGAGCTTCCACGATAACAGTGTGTATGATAAGATGTGATTCCAGATTCCTCGATAGCGCTCCGAGTTTCCAAGATAACAATGCCATTCCAGTTTCCTCGATAGCGATGCGAGTTTCCAAAATAATCATGTCATTCCACGATAAAGATACCACTCCAGTTTCCACGATCAAGATGCAATTCCAGTTTCCACGGTAACGATGCCGGTTTCCACGATGTCATGCGGTTCCAGTTCTCACGATGCGATTTCACGACACAATATTGAAGTCCACTTGCCTACACAGGTACTGGGAAGAACCCTTTCACCCCGTAAGAGTCCACCCCAGACCCTTGGGTGCGAGTAAAGTGACGCTGCCACCTTCCTGCGCCGCAATTGAAGTTCACTTGCCTACACAGGTATTGGGATGAACCCTTTCACCCCGACAGGGTCCATCCCA
Organism: Portunus trituberculatus; assembly: GCF_017591435.1. Taxonomy (NCBI): domain Eukaryota; kingdom Metazoa; phylum Arthropoda; class Malacostraca; order Decapoda; family Portunidae; genus Portunus; species Portunus trituberculatus. Next base: position 2,587,061 of record NC_059290.1, read on the forward strand.
CACACTCAGGTGTGAGGAGAGTGGCGCTGCCACCTCACTGCGACGCAATTGAAGTTCACTTGCTTACAGAGGTACTGAGATGAGCCCTTTCACCCCGTAAGGGTTCACCTCAGACCCTTGAGTGCGAGGAAAGTGACGCTGCCACCTCACTGCGCCTCACACGGGTAGCCATGAACACTGACCCGCCACACCACTCCCCAAACACTGTCAGTGAGTCCTTTTCACCCCGTAAAGGACCACTGGTATTGTCAGTGCCTGGTGCATGGCGCACAGCGTGCCCTCGTTCATGGCGAGTTGTTCAGCACGGTGTCATTATAAGCAGAGGTCCCGTACACACCACTCACCACCAGACTCTATGCAAGGAGCCCTTATCACCCCTTAAAGGCCCCTCACGGCATCATCTGGTGGACGGTAGACACGGCAGACTGCTTAAGGCGACCCCTTGCCTAGTGTGAGGCGCTGCAAGTTGACGACAACCAGTGAGCTTGAAGCCGCAAAGGAAAATGAGTCCACGTTAACAATGGGATTCCACGACAGGTTGCGATTCCAGTGTCCACGGTAAAGATGTGTTTGTCGAGGATAACGATCCGTTTATCGAGGCTAACGGTGCGGCGATGGCGATGGCGAAACGATTCAAAGTATTATTACCTATACAGGTACTGGGACGAAACTTTTCACCCAGAAAGGGTCAACCCCAGTCCCGTGGTTATGAGAGCAATGACGATGCAACCTTGCAATGCCTCACACGGGTCGCCATGAGCAATGACCCGCCACACACCACTCCCCAAGCACTGTCATGAAGTGAGTCCTTTTTACCTAACCTAACCTAACCTAACGTAAAGGATCACTGGTACTGTCAGTGCCTGGCTCATGGCGCACAGCGTGCCCTCGTTCATGGCGAGTTGTTCAGCCCGGTGTCATTATAAGCAGGGACCCGTACACACCACTCACCACCAGACTCTATGCAAGGAGCCCTTATCACCCCTTTAGGGCCCCTCACGGCACCATCTGGTGAGTGGTAGACATTGATCTCTTGCTTATGGCGACCCTTGCCTAGTGTGAGGCGCTGCAAGTGGACGACTAGTAGTGAAGCTTGAGGCCACCAAGGAAAAGAAGGACCTGCAGCCAGTTCCTGCCTTGGGCCCCAGGCCGGACCCGACAGCCACCTCCTTCCCCCGTGCGGCGCCCAAGGCCGTCACGGCCCTCAACAACTTTAGGCCGAAAGTTCTCAATCGTCGTTTAAATTTTGATTCGAATATAAAATCGTCGATGGTAAATGAAAAATAGCTTTGGTCTGAAAGTGTGCAAGAGTTAGCTGATTAATGAAACAAGGTGAGGCAGCTTTGCTCCGGAGTATTTAGTGTACTTTGCATGTTGCTGCCGTGAATGTGTACGTGTTTGTAGATAACTGGATAGAAACAGTAGACCAATGGTAGTTGTGTAACTATTGGGGAACTTTTGAAAATTAGTTAAGCTTCTGGATAGAGTGGATGAGTGCACACAGGTTTGCTTGTCTTATACATAAACTGCCACCTGTAGACATTTTGCTTGTCTTATTTTTTTTCTATTTCATGCTCTTAGAAAAAAAAAACTTAGTTTCCTTTATTTCCTGATCACAATGACGTGTAAATATCAATGTTTCAAATATAAGGAAACACTAGGAGAGGACCCAAACTCCCGTTGAAGTTGCCAGATTCAACAGATATCGTAATATTTCACAGAAAAGATGGTCAACTGCATATCGTATATTTTGGATATTCTTCTGTCACATAAGGAGATATCAAGATAGGTAAAGTACTTTTAAACATGTATGTACGACAAAAGACGCTGTAATAGTAGAGTTAGGTTATAACTATGCATTGTGTGTTTTTTGTATACCATCTAGCTCTATTCCTGGGACAAAAATGACTTTTTCCTCAATTGATAACTCAAAGTTAGTATGATATTTTCTTTCCTTCTAGGTTAGTAAGTAGACTACAAGACACCGTGAACATATGAAGCCCCCTAAATGAGATTATTTTCATATCTTAGAAATCAAAGTCTGATAATGAGATTGTCTATTACCAACCAAACCGTTCTACATAGACGTCTTCAGCGTCATAGAGACCTAATGATATCTGCTCATGGACAGTGGCCGTCCTGATAGCGCGAAACCCCAGGGGGTTCATAAGATTTCCTTTGCAGTACCATTGCATATTGAGTTCCACATTCCATGTGATAAAACTGGGGGTTCGGGTAGATGGGGGTTCTTAACGATAAAAAGGTTGAGAACTCCTGCTTTAAACACTTCAGTACTGGGACGTGGTTTTATTTATTATTTATTTTTTTATTTTTTTTTTTTTTTTGCCATGGTTTTTTGGTATGGTTGGATGATTTTACCTAGGAAGGGTCTATGGAGGTCAGAAGATCAATGGCCACAGTCTTCACTATTTTAAATACGGCAAAAACGATATGGATACAATTATAACATTAAGCATGGTGACTTAATTATACAGAGGCCACCACCACCACCACCACCACTACTACAACTACTACTACTACTATTACTATTAATAATAATAATAATAATAATAATAATAATAATAATAATAATAATAATAATAATAATAAAAACAATAATAGTAATAATAATAATAATAATAATAATAATAATAATAATAATAATAATAATAATAATACCAACAGTAGTAGTAGTAGCCTCGCCTGCTTCTGTCCTAAGTGGATGGACTCTAAATCACTTCTGCAGCATATCCACCATTGTTCAAAGCCTCTAGTTAAAGTTTGTCGGGGTTTCAAGGATGTCTCTCTCTCTCTCTCTCTCTCTCTCTCTCTCTCTCTCTCTCTCTCTCTCTCTCTCCACTGTTCATAGCCTCTAGTTGGAGTTACATGTGGTTGTAAGTGTCTTTGTGGCTTTCTACGGGGATGGACTACAGTATGCAACACTTCAGCCACGCATCCATCATTGTACAAAGCACCTAGATAAAGTTTCACGGGGTTATAAGGGTAATTTTTTTCTTTTTCTTTTTTTTTTCTTTTTATCTTTATTCTAAGTGGATGGGCTATATTCTGAAACGCTTCCGCCACACATCCACTATTGTTCAAAGTCTCTGGTTGAAGCTACACGTGGTTTTGAGGGTGTTTTTATGGCTTTCTGGGTAAATAATACAGTGGTACAGTGGGACCATGCGTACTTTGGGGGTCCGAGGGGTCTCTAAGCGCACGGGGTCGAATCTTGTCCACGGTCCGAGTGTAGGTAGGGCTTTCTCACTCGCGGTAACGGTTTCCTAGCAGGTGGGCTTTCAGATAGGAGGTATCCCAAAAAGTAACCCCTTTAACCTATAAATTCCCGTGAAAGGTCACATGTTGTAAATAAGAAAAAGTAATGGACTTTATTATATAACACTTCACTACATTGAAAATTCTCTAATTGAAGTTACACGTATATTTTTTTAAAGATTTTATAACTCTAGTAACAGATTAACAAGTTTTCTATAGTAGCAATAGGAGAAACACTCTTTAGAACCCGCCTAATGATGGTGCTTGCAAATAGTCTTGGTGAGAGAGCAGAGCGTTTCAGGAGACAGGCCTACGTGTGCCATCTTTCTAACTAGGCTCTTGTGTCTCCCAGATTATCAGATGCATGTCACTTCAATCCCTCCATCACAAAGGTTATCAGTGAATGGAACGTGACAATAAAGGAAATAAAGAACATAAATCCAAATAGAGAGTTTATAATATCAGCGGTGATAAGTTCATAATATCACAATGGTGCTCCTTCCACTGGAGAGAGCGAGTTCAATGAATGCAGTTTATACACAAGAAGGTCACGAGACACCATTACGTTACATACATGCACTGCCATTCCACTGATATATTCTGTTAGGAACACACACACACACACACACACACACACACACACACACACACACACACTCGCCTGGCAACCACTCACCTTTGCTCACAGTCTTACAGTTCTCGCCACACACTCAATACAAGTACTGTACAACACATGGCGAGGAGGGCGAGGCAGGACACGCTCGTCTCAATGCAGGAAAGGCTAACAACTGCAACGTCACACCTTCCTCTCCGCCTCCTCCTGCTCCTTCCTCCCCTGTTCCTCCTCGATTCTCTTGTCATGGGCGATGGCGGCGGGCATGAGGCACCACAGAAGGACACTCAACCCAGCTGTGATGCCCATGACTAACATTGTCACCGTGTAGCTTTTACTCCAGTCCCTCACCAGTCCTGCGGAGAAACAGAAAAGTTATCCCTAAAACACATACATTTTCTGAAATACCACGTGATTGAACATGTTTGTTAGCATCGTATAGCACACTTCCTATTCACCGGAGGGATTGGTCTGGAACATGAACATACACAACTTCTACAATCAATCCCTCATGCAGCCTAAGGAAAAATAGATATGTTACCCAATAAAACTCTCCATTTTCTAATACTGCGTCTAAAAAAAATGGTTAAGAAATAATAGTAACTGTTCTATTTAACTAAATGATTATTCACAAACGCTGTTCTCTAACCACGACTATTTTCCAAGGCCATAGAGATGATCTGCGAGGTTTTTAAGAGTTTTCTCCAGTCAGGAATGTAGAAATTTTATCGCTCTGCCTTTAGAAGCGTAAAAGCACCTTAAAAGACTGGTGTACATTTAAAAATAGCCTTTCGAAATAATGGAGGTGAAACGCAAGTGTTCCAGAATACGAGCCTTAGTTCCCATAAATTCCTAGGCATGGTAAGTAAGGTAAATCAATAAGACGATACAGATAACTAATACAATCTTGCCACTTACCAAAAATAGGCCCGATTGTTATCAAGGAGAATGATAAGAAGAGAGAATGAACGCCAAACACAGCGGGCGTCTTCTCAGCGCCCATGAAGTGAGGCATGAGGAGCACGATGAGGGAAATGTTGATGCCCACCCCGCAGCCCCACACCGCCATGGCCACCTGGATGTGCGTGAGGTCCTGCAGGAAGCCAAACACTGAGGGAGGAGGAGGAGGAGTGTTAAGGGAAGGAACAGGAGGAGTGAGAACAGTGGGTGGAGTTGCTGTGAGAAAGGAAGAAGGGTATTGTAAAAAAGAGATAAATAAAGCATAAGAGGAAAGGACAAGCAATAACAGAGAAGGAACTAAAGGCTAGTGAACTTTAGGCAAATGAAGAATATAATGAAGAAACCAAAGTAATATTGTTGAATCTCATCATGTAACTTACCCTTTCATTCACACAGACAATGATTCTTCGTGAAAATACTCCAATGTTGTTAATTTCATCAAACAAAACTATTCAATACGTAAGAAAAAATTGAAATCCTAATCAGAAGTAAACAATAAAGTTAAATCATGAACGTGTAATGCCTGGAATGCAAATGTAGCAAACGCAGAGTTAAGAGGATGAGGCGAGGAAAGAGAAGAAAGAGAACGAAAGACCCAGACAATGAGAAGGAAAGCAAGGCAGTGGTGACACAAAGGCGACACTTGCACCGTGCACCGCGCACCACTGACCTGCTCATCGCAGTGACCAGGGCCTTACCGGCGGTGGTGAAGCTAATGATGATGGCGCCGGACATGTAGGCGTAGCGGATGTTGAACCACGCTTGGTCAGAGAGGCCGGAGGTGACGAGGCGCGCCGCGAAGTTAGCGATGGCGGCCATGGACATGCACCAGGCGGCCTCTGAGAGGGAGTAGCCGAGGTGCTGGATGGCGAAGGGCGCCATCATGAGGAAGTTGAGGTAGGCGCTGACGGTGAACACGCCGCCCATCACGATGATAAGAGCGCGCAGGGATTTGAGGACCTTGAAGTCAGCCACCACGGTCCTCACCACCCTCGCCGTCGCCGTCAAGAAGCCACCCGCGTCCTCGCCGTCAGTGGTCTCCAGGGAGAAGGAGGCGCGGCGGCTGGAGGGCGGGATGCTGGACAGGTCGATGTTGGACACCGCCAGGGACAGCATGGACATCTCGCTGGGCCGGCGGGACAAACTCTCCCCGAACTTTTTGCGCCTCAACGCCTCCCTCGACCGCATCTCATCCGTCACCCCCGCGTCAGGGTCTGCCTCGCCCAACTCCTTGTCTCCCGTCAGCTCATCCTTGAGGGAGTCTTCCTCCTCGTCCTTCTTGAGGTGCCACTCCACGGGCTGGTACAGTGCCGTGCCCACCAGGCTGTTGAATACGATGCCGGAGATGATGAGCGTGGCGCCCTTCAGGGAGTACTCCGCCAGCAGATAGCGGATCAGCAGGGGACCCACGAACTGCGCGCTGCAAACCCCGGACATGAGGAAAGCGTTGGCGCGGCCACGCTTGCGGTCAAAGTACAAGGTGAGAAGCAGGTAGCACGGCTTGGCGCCCAGGCCTCCAAACAGCCCTGGGGAGAAGACCACAGTGGTGCTTTTGTCACACACACACACACACACACACACACACACACACACACACACACACACACACACACACACACACACACACACACACACACACACACACACACACACACACACACACACACACCTGGTCCTCTGGCTGGCTTCACAAGCCAGAGGACCAGGGTTCGATTCCCCGGCCGGGTGGAGATATTTGGGTGTGTCTCCTTTCACGTGTAGCCCCTGTTCACCTAGCAGTGAGTAGGTACGGGATGTAAATCGAGGAGTTGTGACCTTGTTGTCCCGGTGTGTGGTGTGTGCCTGGTCTCAGGCCTATCCGAAGATCGGAAATAATAAGCTCTGAGCTTGATCCGTAGGGTAACGTCTGGCTGTCTCGTCAGAGACTGCAGCAGATCAAACAGTGAAACACACACACACACACACACACACACACACACACACTTCCCTAATTCCTTTTTTTATACTTATTCCATGTATGTGTTTCCCATCTCGCAAACTCATTGAAGCAAAAGCGTTCAGTCAGTCCCGCATTTCACTCATCTAAAATTTAGAATGACAAAATAATATGCACAACGGATGACTCACCAACTCACTCCCACTGTAAAAAAGGCACAAATCATTCATTCAATCTTCAACACCCGAGACATCTCACCTCAACCACCCGCCCACTGACCTGCTAGCGCGTAGAACACTAGGAGGTACCAAATGGAGTCCGCGAAGACGAGGAAGAAGAGCGAGATGCTGGCAAGGAAGGTGGCGATCATGCTGACCTTCCTGAAGCCCATCTCTTTAGTGAGGGGACCCGTGAACACCCCCACCGCGTTCCACAAAAAGACGTGAAGGTTGAAGATCCAGGCAATGGTGGCGGACGAGGCGCCATGGGACATCAGGAACTCCGAGAACAAGATGGAGTACCCGAGGGAGAACACGGCGAGGACAAACTGCAGGAAGAAGAGAGGGACAGGGTGACAGGAGGACGCTGTGCCAAGAAACGTGTTATGGATTCAGAATACATGGTAAATGAAGGAGGAACTTGAAATTGACAGAGTTTTGGCCTCACAACAAAGAGGTGTATTAGAATCAATGCAAAGGAGGTGGTCTAAAAAGATACAAGGGATGAGGGATATTCCATTTGAAGCGAGACTAAAAAACAATTTTTTTTCTTCTTTTCTTATGTTCTGATAACGCAGCATCTCATGACGCGTTTGAAGAAAAGATATAACTCGCCACATTCAGGTAGGAAATAAAACCCTGTACTGTAGAGCCACCAGCTTCCCGGGATATAAAACAGCACACCTACATGTAGTTACATGTCAGTTTAAGAAAAAAAAAAAAAAAACAATAGAGCATCGATCTCTAATGAAGTTTCAATTCTTAACAGAGCTAGAATCACTCTAAACTTCATTTGTTGAACTTCACAAAAAATAAGAATAAAAATCGCTTTATTTTTCTAGAAACGATAAAGTTTTAGTTAAAGACTGAATAAAGAAAGTCACTTAAGACCTTTTCGAAAACTGTGTCCCCAAAAAATAAAAGTATACCGTTCAGTAACGACTAAATCATTGTGTTTTCCCTGAACATGAATATAAAGGACATAAAATACACGTGTAAAAAAAAAAAAAAAAACTTCCAAGACACAAATAAACGAGTTAAAATAAATAAGAAGTCAATTTAAACCTAGCCAAGATCTGAGACAGCATCATGGCGCCTGCAGTGACCGGAGAGAAGATGGCGGCCACTCCTGCTTACTCGTGATTTGAAGGTTGTCGATTAATTTTCAGGATCAGTGTGTGTGTGTGTGTGTGTGTGTGTGTGTGTGTGTGTGTGTGTGTGTGTGTAATAATAATAATAATAATAATAATAATAATAATAATAATAATAATAATAATAATAATAATATACGGTTTATTAATTTGGCAATGTAAACAAAAAATTACACTGAAAATGTACAGGGGGGACATTAAAACAATGAAATGAAATGCTTAACTTAACTATGGATCTAACTTAACCAAGTGTGTGTGTGTGTGTGTGTGTGTGTGTGTGTGTGTGTGTGTGTGTGTGTGTGTGTGTGTGTGTGTGTGTGTGTGTGTGTGTGTGTGTGTGTGTGTGTGTGTGTGTGTGTGTGTGTGTGTGTGTGTGTGTGTGTGTGTGTGTGTGTGTGTGTGTGTGTGTGTGTGTGTGTGTGTGTGTGTGTGTGTGTGTGTGTGTGTGTGTGTGTGTGTGTGTGTGTGTGTGTGAGTGTGTGGAGAGAGGTCCGAGAGAAGAGCAGAAAAGAAGTTGACGAATCATAAAGAACATGAGCGCAGTAAGACCCATCACACACACACACACACACACACACACACACACACACACACACACACACACACACACACACACACACCGCCTAGTGTAGTGGTTAGCACGCTCGACTCACAATCGAGAGGCCCGTGTTCGAATTCCGGAAAGCGGCGAGGCAAATGGGCAAGCTTCTTAATGTGTGGCTCCTGTTCACCTAGCAGTAAATAGGTACGGGATGTAACTCGAGGGGTTGTGGCCTCGCTTTCCCGGTGTGTGTTGTGTGTGATGTGGTCTCAGTCCTACCCGAAGATCGGTCTATGAGGTCTAAGCTCGCTCCGTAATGGGGAAGACTGGCTGGATGACCAGCAGGAGACCGAGATGAATTACACACACACACACACACACACACACACACACACACACACACACACACACACACACACACAGCTGTTGACCATAAACTGAGTGAGCTGCCAAATTTTGAGTGTCTCGAGTACTACATGATACCTATTTGCCAGTCTCTCTTCATCCTCTGAGCCGAGACTTGCATGACGGAGCACCATCAGCACCACTACCAGATGATTGTAAAGCACCTCTTCATGGAAATTAAGCCCTTCAGCACCATGACGTGTTCTCATATTCATTCTGCTTAGTATTTTCATGATTTTAAACAGTTTCAGGAACTTATGTGGGGATTAAGATAGTGAAGACAAGCTATTAATCTTTTGACCTCCATAGACCTTTCCTAATGTCAATAAAATCGTCTAATCACACACAAAACTCAAGGTAGAAATGCGTCCCAGTACTGAAGGAGTTAAAAGAAAAAAAAATAGAAAATAAAACTAAAAAGCAGCTACAAGTAAGATAAAAAAAAAAGTAGGAACACATAAAAAAAGACGTAGAGAAAGAATTAAGAGAAGAAGCATAAAAATGAGAGAGAGAGAGAGAGAGAGAGAGAGAGAGAGAGAGAGAGAGAGAGAGGACACTAAAGATGCCAAAGAGAGAGAGATCAGTCTGCATTAGTCCATATTCAGAAACTATCCTCTCTCTCTCTCTCTCTCTCTCTCTCTCTCTCTCTCTCTCTCACACCACGACTATTTCAAGTGCCACAGAGACAATTAACAAGGTGGGCGAAGGTGTTTCTCCAGTGCATAAATCTTGTTCAAATGTTGCTAGAGCCATAAAAACATCATTAAAAATACGTGTCATTGCAACTAGAGCATTGTGAAAGTAGTGGAGAAGCAGAGAAAGGTTTTTAAATACGAAACTGTATCAAGCTTACCAGAGTGAGGAAGGCGCCAGCGATGACCATCCAGCCCCATCCTCCGTCAGGTGGCCTCCCTTGCCGCACCACCGGCATTCTACCACACCTGAAGAATCCAAGGTTTTAGTAACAACAACACACTGTAGAAACCCAGCACCCAAGTGGGACATTTTTGTTTTAATCTCTTCCTTTTTTTTTTTTTTTTTTTTTTTTTGCCCTTGGTTGGGCCTCTTTCCTACATGAAAAAATAACACTGAAGGCAACAATAAGGACAAAGAGACACAGATGAAACAGATGAAAAGCCGATCCATCAGTACTGGTATTTAGTGAAAGTTAATGAAAAAAAAAAAATGTTGATATAAAAAAAAAAAAAAAAAAACAAGAGCAAATGTTTAAATGAAAGATTAACAACCACACGAAAACCACGACATATGTAAATAAGTTCAGGAAAATACAGTTAAAGAATAATTCAGAAAGAAATATAAACGTCAATGTATAAATGAATGCATAAGTAAATAGTTTAACAAGCAAAGGAACAGATACTTCAGGTAAATCAACACGTGTACAAGTTAAGGAAAATTCAGTTGAAGCAGAAAATAGAAATAAACAAAACCAAATAAAAATAATCAGAAAAGAGAAGAAAAAAAAGAATAAACAAGAGGCAACTCATAAATAAACCTATAACCAAACATATTGAAAGAGAACAGAACTAATTAACACACATTCTATTAACAGGTAAACAAATTAATAAAGACAAGAAATAGAAAAATATAAATAAATAAGTCTTTAAGTGGTACAGAGGACATAGCGAGAGTGACACAGGAAAAAGTTCTCAGAATAAGTCATCAAAACAAAACATATTGACACCAAACTTGACAAAAAAAGATATATAAAAGACAGTAAATGGAATAAGTTTTCAGAGTAGCAGATGAGTGGAGAGGACACAGCAATCAGGTTGTCAGTGTTGAGCCATTAGGGAGCTTTACAAGATCAGATGAATTTATGAGAGGGATCACAGGTGGAAATAGGTAAGAATTCAATATAAAGGGACAGCCACGTGTATTCCTGACGGCTTGTTACAGTTACCCTTATAAATCCATATCCAAACAGTTCATCAAGGAAAGGAGAGAACATGAACACTCAGGTAAACCACAACGAATGCTTATCTCTAATCCCGCCACACCACACCGGTATATTCTGAAACACTTGCAGCCACACCCTCACTAATTACAAACGGCTCTAGTTAATGTTATTGAATTTTCAGAATGTTTTTATTGGTTCTAATGACAGATTAATAAAGTATTTAAGTTAGCAACGCGAAAAACACCCTTAATCTCTTCAGTACCAGGATACATTACATTATGAAAACCTCCTTTAGTATTGAATTTCTGCTTTGACATGCCTTTAATTTGTGTACATGCATCAATATAAGACATAAGAGTCAATATCTCATCACTTCATCGGAACGCTTAATCTCTTCAGTACCAGGACGCGTTTTCATATTCATTCTGGTTACTGTTTTCGACGATTTTATACAGCTTCGAAAAACATATGTTGGGATTAGAATAGTAAAGACTGTGGCAATTAATCTTTTGACCTCCATAGACCCGTCCTAATACAAATAAAACTGCCTAATCATACCCAAAAATCAAGGTAAAATATGCGTCTTAGTACTGAAGGGGCTAACAACAATTATAATGATCTCTGTGGCCTTTGAAAATAGTCGAGGAGAGGGAGCAGAGTGTTTGCGTTACTGGTCATGGGGTCGTCTTGTTTCTTCACACTGCCAGCCACACAACCTACAGGCGCCGCACGTGACCCACCTGTTGCTACGGGCAGATTAGGGAAGCCTGCACCAAGTCACCAAGCCACACACTCCCTCAAGGTTAAGGACAAATGGTGTACTCTGGTGAGTGCGCGGCGAACCTCCAGCCCTCCTGACGCAGACACACGCTAGGGAGAGACAGGAGGGAGCTTGGTATTGTGAATGGAGCTGAATGGTGAAATGCTGAAGTGATGGTGACTGGGTAATAGTAATGGTGATGATAATTGTGGTGATGATAGTGGTAGGGATGGTGGTGGCTTTGACGGTAATGATGATAATGGTGAGGAATGTATGGTGGTAATGAGTGTGTTGGTGTGGATGAAGATGGTGATGATGCTGTTAGTGATGCTGTTGGTGATGGTGGTGGTGATCTGCAAGAAGGAAAGACTAACACATAGAGTAAAGCAACATAATGTCACACTGATCTGTAAAACAACAAGATTGATTAAAAACAACAAGGCACCACAAGTCACATAACACAAAGCGTGCCGGCAACAGTTGATGTTGCGTAAGAGGCGCTTCTGGTTTGGGTTAGTTTGGAGCTCTTGCAAGGATTTATCACGAGTATTAACGGACTGAACTGTGGCGCGCTCCCTTCCACCACCACTTCATTAGAACTTCAATGTCCCACGAAGCAATACCAGCAAAAAGTAATGCATCAGATCTTTAAAACTACACACACACAGACACACACACATACACACACAAAAAAAAAAAGGAAAAGAAAAAAAATGGAGGGGGGTAGGGAACTGAAAAGGGTAGATGATGTTTAGAGGCGATTATGGAACAAGTAAAGGAGTCTCAGAATTATGTACAGGAAAAGGAAGATTTACTAAGCAGAAGTCATAAAGGTTGATATAATTCCACTCACCAAATCTGGCTAATTATGAACCGACGCACCTTAAAACAAAATATCTATACAAAGGATGCTTCACATTATCAAAACCTCCTTTAATATTGAATTTCTGCTTAGACATACCTTTAATTTATGTACATGCATCAATATAAGACATCAGAATCAATATTTCATCCCTTCATCGAAACTCTTCAGTACCATGACGCGTTTCCATATTCATTCTGCTTACTATTTGGTGATTTTATACAGCATCAGAAACTCATGTGTGGGATTAGATGACTATAGACTCTGGCCATTAATCTTCTGACCTCCATAGATCCTTCCTAATGTCAATAAAATGGTCTTATTATACACAAATCTCAAGGTAAAAATCTGTCCCAGTACTCAAGGGGTTAATATCTTCAGTACCAGGACACGTTTTCATATTCACTTTGGTTAGTATTTGGTGATTTTATACAGCTTCAGATATACGTATATGTTTGGATTAGAACAGCAAAGACTCCTGCCATGAATCTTCTGACCTCCATAGACCCTTCTAATGCAAATAAAATCGTCTAATCATACCCGAAAATCAAGGTATTGAAGGGACTAAAAAAAAGTTTGCCTATTGATGCATACAAGGACATAAGTTTTACGGGACGAAGCCTTGTTCAGTATCTATTTTCTTCTTCCACACGTAGATCGCCAATGGGAGCAAACAGATAAACAGATAAATAACCAGAAGTCCTTGTTACAGACCGATAGCAATTTCGGTATCTGGCCTTCAAGTGTTACCCACGCATTCTCCCCAAACATTGTCAGTGACTCATACACTTACCCAGACATGCACGTCTCCTTGGTCAAGTCAGCGCATCACAACAAAGAAACAAGGAGACGAGGGAATGACAGCCTCTCCCCGCCCAGAGGTGAAGCCAAGGGCGTGATAGCAGGCGCACTGTCCTTATGAGTGGCTCTTTTCTTTCTTCCAAGGAGCGGAGTGTGGTGGGCCTTGAGTAACACGCACATGCACGCTCAAAGCTCCTTCATTATATCAGCGTCAAGGCGCGACAGCGCGGCCAGATCTTTCCTAGAAATGAACTTATTAAATCATCTCTCTTTCTCTCTCATTCGTAGTAGTCAAAAGCATGGTAACGAGGCCAGATCCTTCTTAGAAATGGACTTATAGCTCTCTCTCTCTCTCTCTCTCTCTCTCTCTCTCTCTCTCTCTCTCTCTCTCTCTCTCTCTCTCTCTCTCTCTCTCTCTCTCTCTCTCTCTCTCTCTCTATATATATATATATATATATATATATATATATATATATATATATATATATATATATATATATATATATATATATATATATATATATATATATATATATATATATATATATATATATATATATATATATATCTTTCTCATTCAGTCAATTTCTCTGTCTACATTTAAATCTAACAAAAGTATGAAAAAATAGTGTTTATCTCAAGGCACGTAATCAATTTTAAGGAGAAAGATGAAAAGAGATAAAGAAAGAGTGAGTTAATCCGTCAAAATTAACTTTTCGTGGTAATCTTATTCATTTTTGTAAGTGGTTACTACTCAGAACATGTCTCTCTCTCTCTCTCTCTCTCTCTCTCTCTCTCTCTCTCTCTTCTTTACTTGGCTACTCTATTCATATACTCATTCTTTTATCTATTTTTTGCATTGTTACTGCTTTATCAACTTTTTCTTTCCTTTCCCCTTCTACTTCTCACTCTTTCTTCTCTTAACTGTTCTTACAAATTCACATTAAGAAACCCATCTTCTTCAACCTCTACCGTCATATCTCTTATCATTTCTTATCATGTATTTCTCCCTTACCTCCATCCCCACTAAAATTATTCACCAGCCCCTTTTTCCCTTATCGTACAGTTATCTCTTCTACCCCATCTTTACCCTTGAACTTTCTAGCAGCCCCCATACCATCTCCCTGTCTCCCCATCTCCCTTTCTCTCTCTCTCTCTCTCTCCTCCATATCTCTTCCAAAACAGCCTTCATTATCTACTTTCAAAGGTAATCATTGGAACAACTCTCTCGTGGATATAAGGAGAGTCTGTTCACTGGTCCAAGTATTGCATGCTCTTTTATATCCAAGCCTCAGGGAGCAGCTGCTAATGCCCAACCCACTGGAAGGTAGTATAGACAGACACACGGACAGACAAACACGGGCACACAGACACTCCGGCACCAGGTTCGCTAAGCCAAGGTCAGAAGCCAGGGGAGGCGGGAGGAGAGAGAGAGAGAGAGAGAGAGAGAGAGAGAGAGAGAGAGAGAGAGAGAGAGAGAGAGAGAGAGAGAGAGAGAGAGAGAGAGAGAGAGAGAGAGAGAGAGAGAGAGAGAGAGAGAGAGAGAGAGAGAGAGAGTATTGCGTGGATTTTAAGTCTTATGTTCAATTTTTATGAAAAATTATTACGTGTATTTAAATCGAATGCTAATTATATCATACGTCCATCACCATCACCACCACCACCGCAATTATAGCAGTACCCATTATTAACACCACCACCACCACCATCACCACCACCACCACTACTACCACTACTACCACCGCTTCCACATAATATTGTACAAGTTTTCCTGTGAAGCCCAAGAACAAACATGCATTATGTCATATATTTACACGTGACGTAAGGTTTCAGCACACTCAGCCTGCACTAACTGACCACTTAGTCCGTCTTTCTCAGCCTTCCTCAGTCTCTGGTTTCGAAGGTTTGTGGTCGTGTCCAACAGCCACCTGCTCATCTCACTCCTCACCGTTCAGAACTTTCCTCCTCACCTCACAGTCTGTCTCCAGGTATACTTGCATGTAAATATTAAGTACAAATCTCATTGCATTTTTTTTACTTTCTCTCTTGCCTTATGTCTCTCAGGAGCAGCGCCACTCTCAGGTAATCACACTCGAAGGATTGACATTCTAGGGAGAAAGGAGTTATTTTCATGCAGATTTTGTAGGTCTCACCACACCTTGCAGCTTCACATATGTCTTTGTTTTAACATAAAAGAACACTTTATACCCTTATCTACTTGAAACTCAATCAACAAACGCATCACAAGATAATAGCAACACTTATAAACTCTTGAACACGTCCGCAACACGTCACATCACCAGGCCACTGTTAAGATGCATCCAGCGTTGTTATAAGCACCACATGCCTCTTGGCTCAGTGTGCTGCAGCACCTGGTCCTGCCTCACCCTGCCTCACCTCTGCGTGTTCACTGTCGCCTCGGGTGATGACATCAGCGTCTTCACCAGCAGGAGGAAGAAGGACGAGTGTCTTCGCGGAATGCTTCAGGAGCGGTCTGGCAGCGTGTCTGTATCGCACCATTGCCAGGGCTGGAGGGCAGACGCCGGGCTTGCCTGGCTGTGGGTCGTTGCGTCACTGTGACGTGTTGGTGACGCTATGGTTTCAGTTCCCTCCATTGGGAGAGACAGAGCCTTTCTGGATGCCTCAACTTTCGCCTCTTCTCTGGTTACATAATATCAGCACAGTAATCTCAGGGTTATATTAAGTAACTGCACTGTGTTACCCGCCACTAGTACACTAACACGCCGAACGAACCTTCTTGTCACTGCTTACCACGGAGTCTGGCACGCAGGGGGAGGTGTGGGTGCGTTCATGGCCTGGTCTCCTGACACGTGTATAAATGTATAAGAAACCAACATCTATATGCTCGTAGGCGCGTGTGGTGCACTGGGAGGGATGGCAAGGGCAATAGGTCACGGACGCGGACCCACTACGCCACACAACGAAGTAAGCATGCCACTCACGCCGGCCATCACCAGCACACGCGTTAAATTCCATAGTAGCAGATTCATATTCGCTAGGTTGTGTTGCTACGATGACACATAAAGATTGCCAGTAAGTCTCTTATGAAAAATGCAACACCAGTATTAAAATGAGGAAGAGAAGGAGGAGGAGGAAGAAGAGGAGGAAGAGAACAAGGACGAGAGAGAGAAAGAGAACTTGTTTAAGAATTGGTGTAATCAATTGTAACAACACTACTATAAATATTTCTACATATTCTGAGGATTGGATTCAATGACCTGACTCTGCAGCGCCATCTGTGCCCCTGCCACTATCTCACTTGTGTTATCGACGATCCGAGGCTGAGAGGGTTGACACAGTGCCACCCGCTACGTTCTGCATCTTCATTGCATTGCAATTACATCCGCTCTGGTGTCGCTTGTGTTCACCATCTCACACTTCATTGTCACTTAAATCAATGCACCAACGTCCCTCCATAACCTTTAATATTTGTTTGTTGGTGCTTAAATTGCCTTTCTATTTACGAGTAGTTACTCATTTTCTTATTACTAGGAATCTGGGACCATATCCTGAAAGACTTCTGACCACATTTACACTACTAGTTGAAGTTCCTCAGGCTTTTAAGGGAGACATTATGATTCTAGCGACAGGTTAATACAATACGGTTTCTACATTACTAACACGACACTCCAGTTAATCTGTATGGCCTTCAGAAACAGTCACGGTGAGAGGGCAAAGCTTTCCTCAGTAAGGGTCTTGAGTTACACAATTCTACACCGTGACACTTATATTTCTTTTTCTCTCCATTCTCGTTTGAAATACTAACGCGTTGATGTTTTTATGAATCTATGGACACGTATATTGAGAAATTTCCATGATACACTTTTGATTAACACAAGCGATAAGGAAGCAGTAAAGAAGACCAAAAAAGAGTAATAACATACTGTATCGATTCATTTTCTTTCATTTCATCCACGCTTGATCAAAATGCTAATGACGCAGATGTCTTCACAAATTCATGTCCACGTGCATTGCGGAACTTACACGATACACTTTCAACAACACCAGTGAAAGAAAAGCAAAATGGTGATAAATGAAGACAATGTAATTAGATTCTGCAATAATTCCATCAGGTGTGCAGGCTTGACCAAACCCAAACGAAGTAATAGTACAGGTGTCACCATCACCACCACCGCCACCACCAGCACCACCACCACGAGTAAGGCCGGTGTCACACTATGCGGCGAAACCATATGCGGCGCCGCACATGGTGATATCACACACAAACCAATGAGAGATGTCACACTAATGCGGCGTTGCCGTTTCTACCGCACTGTGCCGCAGCTTGCTGCGCCGGACCGCCGCACCGCCACATCCGACAGAGTGTCGTGAGAAACACACACAGTTCTATGCACGTGATCACATCAGACGGCCGCGCCGCATCCGGCGCTCCATTGTTACAAGATGTTTGACACTGATTTATTTATTCAGTGTATTCACGCAAGGCCAACACTGGGAAAAGAATAATAAAGAATACTGCGATAAGAATTCTAGAGAGAAAGCATGGATTGAAATATGAGAAATAATGTATGAGGATTGGCCACATATGGAATCAACAGAAAGAAATGAGAAAGGTAAGGTAATGTTTGTTATTTTCTATATTAAGTAACAAAATTCATTATGTACGTATGTGAAATACACATTATAATAATTACAATACAAATATTACCTAATTAAGATAGACTTCCTATGATTCGTATTATTAACTTTTCTTCTTTGATCTCTACGCTGGTTTCTGGGGATACTGAACGACTTCGCCGCTTAGGTGTGACAGGATGCAGACAGTGCTGCGGCGCCGCATACGGTTTCGCCGCAGCGGCGACGACACATAGTGTGACACCGGCCTAACACACCCAAGCCGCAGCGCATCACTGGAGGGTATTCAAGGCATCGGAGGACACGCCTTGCTTTGTTCACCTGTTGCCAACGATAGGGCGAGACTCCTTGAAGTTGTAACATTGTGTGGAACGATGATAAAGATCGAAAAGAATGTGTGCTTGTACTATCTCTCTCTCTCTCTCTCTCTCTCTCTCTCTCTCTCTCTCTTACGTTAGTATCCTACCCATACATATGATAATTTTCTTTTTACTGTCATTGTTATTGCTATCATTATTTTTATCATTATTGTTATCATTATTTATATTCTAGGCGCTTCACGTCGTTGTTTTGCTTTGGTGGGAATTCCTTGTTGGCTTCACTCCGCTTGCCGTGTTGGTCACCGCCATGGCTTTTGGTTTTCTAGTCCAGTTACGCTCTGTTCCACCGACTCTAGTAAACTTGGTGCCCTTCAGCTGTGTTTTCAGTGTTTTTCTTATGTAAGAGGGGAAAGCTTGTCAAGGACAACAAAAAATAAAAATAAAGGCCCACTTAGTTTAGTTGCCAGTTCCCATGCAGAAAGAGTTTACCAAAAGAAAGGGATGTCTTGAAACCTCCCTCTTAAATGAAGTTTGCCCTGTCACACTCATCTCCCTTTCGCGTACTAGAACAAACTTCCTAGCAAGTAGGTACACACTCTTATATATGGTTCCTATATATAAGAGCGGAAGGAAGGAAGAACCTTTAAATTACAGACCGGTATCACTAATTAGTGCAATATGCAAGATGTGTGAGAGAATAATAAAGAAACAATGGATCGAGTTCTTTGAAGACAACAAATTATTATCAAATAGCCAATTTGGTTTTAGAAAAGGTCGGTCGTGTAACAAATTTATATAGTTTCTACTCTAGAATAGTTGATAAAGTACATAGAGAGAGGATGGATTGACTGTATTTATTTGGATTTAAAAAGGCGTTTGATAAAGTGCCACATGCAAGATTACTGTGGAAGTTAGAGGAGAAGGGTGGCTTAAAGGAAGCACATTGGCCTGATTTGAGGGGAGAGAAATAAGGACGGTAGTTAAAGATATGAAGTCCAAGTGGAGAGCAGTAGAAAGCGGAGTGCCACAGGGTCAGTATTGGCGCCAATACTTTTCTCATATATAAATGACATGCCAGAGGAGTGAACAGTAACATAAATCTGTTTGGACGATGTAAACTGTGCAGAGTTATAAACAAAAGAGGATTGTGAAATACTGCAGGAAGACCTAAATAAGATCTGGAAATGGAGTAAAAATGGGAGATGGAATTCAATGTGGACAAAAGCCATGTCATGGAAATGGGAAAGAGTGAAAGACGACCAGTGGGAATCTATAAGATGAGAGATGGAGTAGAACTGAAGAAAGTAAAAATGGAAAAGGACTTAGGAGTGACGATGGAAGAAAACAAGCAACCGGTAAACCATATAGATAGAATTTTCAAAGAGACATATAATTTGATAAGGAATATTGGATTAGCGTTTCACTACATAGACAAAAAAATGATGAAAAACCTGATAAGTACTATAATAAGACACAGATTTAAATATGCAGGAGTTGTGTGAACCCCTCATAAAAAGAAACACATAAGGAAGTTGGAGAGATTACATGAAATGGCTACAAGAATGGTTCCAGAATTTGAAGGGATGACATATGAGGAGAGACTAAAGGCTATGGATCTACCAACCCTGGAACAGAGAAGGGAGAGAGGGGATCTGATAAAAGTTTATAAACTGTAGAATGGAATGGATTAAATGGATAATGAGAAACTGATCCTGAGAGAGCAATATGACATTCGAAGCAAAAGATCGCATAGTAAAAGAATTGGAGAAGGGAAGATGTCTGAGAGATGTTAAAAAATATAATTTCCCGCAAAGATGTGTTGAGACGTGGAACAGTTTGACTGAAGAAGTGGTGTCAGCAACGAGTGTGCATAGTTTTAAAGAAAAATTGGATAAGTGTAAATATGGAGACGGGGCCACACGAGCGTAAAGCCTGTAAAACTACAACTAGGTAAATACAACTAGGTAAATACACACACACACACACACACACACACACACACACACACACACACACACACACACACGCTCGACTCACAATCGAGAGGCCCGGGTTCGAGTCCCGGCGCGGCGAGGCAAATGGACAAGCCTCTTAATGTGTGGCCTCTTAATGTGGTGTACACCACCCCTTGCCGAGGATGGGAAGCGGTAACGGGTTAGACCGTTAGAGTGACCACTTTCCCTCCCCAGCAACTCAGGGCGCAGAGCAAAGGAGAGAGAAAACCATCCTTGTGTTTTGTCTGTTAGTTGTTATATTGTGTTCTAGACCATGTGTGGTTGGTGTGATGTATGTTTCAAGTCATATGTCTCCAAGGTATGTATTCCTGGTCAGTCTGCTATTTTGTGAACATAGCGGATGGGTTAATTTTGTTAAGATACGTTATAGGTTTCCGAAACCAATTGTGTTAATTTTCGTGTTCGTAATCCTCGATTGCTTTAATGTATGTCGTATCCTTAAGGAAGTTCTCTATTTTTTGTTTTATTGTGTTTCCTCTTTTATGGAATGTGATGTTTAAAGGGTCAAGGTTTGATAATGTGTGCAGTTCCTGTGTTGTTTTTGTGTATGGGTATTTCTCTTGGTGTTCAAACCTTAATGCTCTGTTTTGTATTCGTTGTAGTGAAAGCATTTGTTGTTTTGAGAGTGCGTTAAGTGTGTAGGTTGGATATGTAAGGATAGGAAGGACACATGCTTTGACTAAATGCAATTTTATGTTGGTGTTTAGCGTTTCAAAGCGTTTTATTACTTTGAGTGCATGGGAAGCTTTTTTGATTATATGTGTGACATGTTTGCTGTATCCACGTGGGCAGAGTTTTAATCCTAATACATTTGCTTCATTTGAGTAGGGTATTAAGTTTCCTCCGATGTAAACCGGGGTTGTCTTTAATAACGCTATGGGGAGGATAGTGAATTTTGATGTGTTGGTTTTTATTTTCCATTTGTTCTCAAAGTCATTTATGTTTTTAATTTCCTTCTCTATCTTTTTGTTAGCATATTTCTTGATTTTCCTGCCTGGGTTATAATTTGTGTGATGTCGTCTGCGTATTGTATGTTTATCCCATCTGTAATTGGTGGGGGTATGTCGTATGTATATATTGTGTAAAGTGTGGGTGATAGGCTGCTCCCTTGTGGTACACCACTGAGGAGTTGAAAGCTTGGGCCTTCGAAACTATTTAGTGAAATAGAGGCTGATCTATTGTCGAGAAAGTTACAAAGTAGTTTAGCTATTATTCTAGGAAGTTGTATCTGCTGTAACTTGTATTTGAGACCATTTATCCATACCTTGTCAAATGCCTTGGAGACATCTCTTAAAACTATACAACACTGTTTTTTGTCTGAGAGGGATTTTGAAATGGTTTCTGTGATTGTTGCTAGGGCTGTGTCTGTTGATCTGTGTTTGCGGAAACCATGTTGTGTGTCTGGTAGTATATTGTTGTGTTCTAAAAAAGTTCTGACTCTCTCGTTAATTATTTTTTCATAGATTTTGCCAGGTACTTCAAGTAGTGATATGGGGCGGAAGTTATTGGGGTCTGTTGTTGGTTTGTTTGGTTTGGGAATCAATTTTATTTTAGAGTGTTTGAATATGTTTGGGAAATATCCCATGGATAGCGATATGTTGAGAAGTTTTGTGAATATTTCTAAGACTTCATCTGGTAGATTCTGAAGAATGGTCTTATTTATTTTAGAGTATCCTGGTGTGTTATTTTTTAATTGTTTTAAAATGTTTTTAATTTTGTGTATTGTGATTTTGGATGTTAAGTAATTATTGTTATTTAGGTTATCTGGGTTTCCTTGATGGTAGGGAAGTATTTCTACTATGTTGTTATTAATGTAAGTGTTAACTATTTGATCGTTCTCTTGATCGAACAATATATTTTCTGTAGGGTTTATTCTGAAGATATTGCTCCAGATATCTCTGAAAATTTTTTCTTTGTCTTTTTCTTCATATATCTTTTGGTTATTTTGTATTATATACTGTGTTTGATTTGATGTGTTACCTTTTAATTGTTTTACGTTTTGCCAAAATTTCTTTGGATCTTTATAGAGAGTCTCTACTTTTCTTATTTTGTTTTCCCAGTTAGTTGTGTTCTGATTTCTGCATTCTTCTACAATGGTGTGTTTTAAGGTTTTATATGTGATATATTTTGTGTAAGTCCATCCTGATATGAGGCTATATTCCATTAATCGTTTCACCCACCATTGCAGTTCTTTTATACGTTGGTTGTATATAGGTTTGTGTGTTGTTTTGTGTGTTCTGGTTGGTATATGTTTTCCCATAGTTGTAGTTATTGCAGTCATCCATTCTTTCAATGACTTTTCCAGAGTTGGTTGGTTTATGTATGGGTCTGTGTTAATGTTATTTGTTTTAAGTTTTGCGTCTTCTTTGA
Source organism: Portunus trituberculatus (assembly GCF_017591435.1). Taxonomy (NCBI): domain Eukaryota; kingdom Metazoa; phylum Arthropoda; class Malacostraca; order Decapoda; family Portunidae; genus Portunus; species Portunus trituberculatus. The sequence continues at coordinate 2,609,824 of NC_059290.1, forward strand.
ATTCTTCCCAGTTTGTTTTGTTTGTTATGTATATAGGTGGTGTGTTTATTCTGATGGGAGATGAGGTTATTTTTATGATCATGGGTATGTGGTCTGATTCTGTTGTTGGTCCGGGTTGAGAAAGTATGTTGTGGTATGTTTTGTTGTTAGTTAGTATTATATCTGGTGTGGATAAGGCGTTGTGAGATATGTATGTTGGGAAATCTGGTCCTATGCGTGTTAATTTGTCATTATCAATAAGCATCATTAAGGCTTTACCTACGTTATTATTTGTTTTGTTGTCTAATCTGGGATGATGTGCATTTAAGTCCCCTATGATGTAGGTTGGTATTGACTGGGATGCTATTGCGTGGAAGTCTGGGATTGGTAGATAAGGTCTACGAGGTGGGAGGTATGTTGTTGCGATGTTTATCGGACCTGTACTTGTTTCTATTGTAATTTGCAATATGTCAGTGTCATAATCATCTTTTATTTTGTGTTTCAGGTTATGTTTAACAAGAATAGCTGAACCATCATGCAGTTCATCGCTGGAGTTAGTGAGGTAAGTAGTGTAGTTGAAAATTTTTATATTTTCGTGTTTTTTGATCCCGTGACTATTAAGGAGTATTATATCTGGGTTTATATCCTTGTATACGTTACTGAGGGAGGTTTTCTTGTTGTTCCAGTGTTGTACGTTGTGTTGTAAAATAGTTAGTGTGTGTGGTGTGTGAGTGTCTGCCATGTTGTGTGAGATGTTGGATTAGGGGTTTAGTTTCTATTAGTATTACTTGTAGGAGTGTCTGTGGTAGGTTTTTGTCGATTTACTTCGTGGTGGTGTTCTCTCTTCAGATAGCCCATTACGAATTTTGTTAAAGAGAGTGTCCTCAATTATGCACCAGCAGTTAGACAGGTCTATCTCGTTGTTTATTAGGCAGTTATAAATTTTTTTGTTCAGTATGTGCTGTGGTTGTGGATCTCCATTTAAATTTACCAGTATCAATAGTAGGTAGTTCAGGCTGAATGATTCTTTTGGCCATCCTTCGCTCTTTTTTGTAATAATTTGCATGCCTAATTGTGCACCAGGGAGCTTTTCTAGTGTGGGCATGTCCTCAGTCTGAGTGTTAGTAGGAGTTGGTGTATGTTTGTTGCTCATAGTTATGTTCGTCTCTTGGTTTCGTGTGTTGGTGTGTGTCTGGTGAGGATACGGGATTATATAGGCGGTGGAAGCAGGTAGCCGTGTCGGGGAGCCAATCACAGCGCGGATCGAGTGGTGGTGTTTGGCGCAGCTAATGAGCGGCCAGTTACAGGTCCGTTTGGTTGTAGCTGGGAAGGTAGAGATGATTCTGGCTGCTGTTGTATGTTGATGGTCGGTTTTTCTGAGTTGATGTGTATTACCTCAGTCATCTTGAGTCTTCTAAGGTCGTTTTCTTTAGCTAGGATGGTGGTGCTGCTTTCCATGTGATGTCGCTTCAGGATGAGTCCGTGCTCATTCATGTAGTGTCATCGTATGGCGCCGTCCTGTAGGTGTGCTGTGATTCTCTTTGCTAGGGTTGTAGATGTGAAGCCGATGTACCTCGAGTTTAGGTGACTGCAGTCACCAACAGTGCAAGAGTGTTGGTACACGACCGAAAGACGTCTCGAGGAAATTGACTTCAGTTCACTACTCTATCAGCTTAAACCTGATGAACGCACCCTTGTGCGAAAAATACAAAATACAATTTATAAAAAGAATAATGCACGCCTCGCTGTCGACTTTAATATATATATATATATATATATATATATATATATATATATATATATATATATATATATATATATATATATATATATATATATATATATATATATATATATATGAACGAGGGGAAACTGGCCAAGGGCACCAAACTACATAAAGAAAAGAAATTAGGAATTATCTAAAAGACACGGACAAATGTCTTGAAACCTTCTTAAAAGAAATCAAGACCTAGGAAGATGGAAATATAGAAGCAAGAAGGGAGTTCCAGACTTTACCAGAGAAAGGTATGAATGATTGAGAATACTGGTTAACTCTTGTATTGGATGGTTGGACAGAATACGAATGAGAGGAAGAAGCCTTGTGCAGCGAGGCTGCAGGAGGAGGTGAGGTATGCAGCTGGCAAGATCAGTAGTGCAGTTAGCATAAAATTAGCGATAAAAGAAAAAAGAGATGCAACATCTCGGCGGTGAGAAAGAGGCTGAAGACAGTCAGTTAGAGGAGGGAGTTGATTATATATATATATATATATATATATATATATATATATATATATATATATATATATATATATATATATATATATATATATATATATATATATATATATATATATATATATATATATATATATATATATATATATATATATATATATATATATATATATATATATATATATATATATATATATATATATATATATATATATATATATATATATATATATATATATCGACACACCGAATGAAAATACATATCGGTTGTATCCGCTGATGTCTTGAAAGTGTTTGCCCTTACGACACACTGCTTGCAATACAATACTTATCACGGTGTATTACATAGAGTCACTCATGGACCTTTCGAGTTCCCCGTGAAACATTATCGTACATAGTTCTCCTTCACCCTTGCCTCATCAACCACCCTCATATTTAACAACACGCATGCCTCGAGACTGTGGAAGATGCACATCACATCAGCCGCTGATGCAGCCACAGTCTGCAACAGGCAGTCACAACTAAGGGCTGTTAGCTTCCAAACTTTCACGGAGCAAACTCGGAATAATTGAAGCGCAACAACTTTTTCATTTCCATTGACACTCGGCACCACAGGCAAGGCAGCGCTGAACGCGTAGCTTCCGAAGTCAAAGCCGTGAAGCTGAACGCGGGACGCTACCAGCGTCAACCGTCAAGTGTTGATGTGCCTAGAGTCAGTATTCGCTAAAGAGAGTGAGAGAATACCCGCGAAGTCCATCACTTCCAGAGGAAACCATTGCGTCTAGTGCCTTCTGATGGAGGAATTTGTCGCAGATCACATGTAAGTTTCCTTGGATATGCGAGCTTGGGTCAAACATCCTTTACTTTCAAAAGGTGCAGCTGATGTTGCACGATTTTAAGATGGTTTTATGCTTCTAGTGATAAATAAGCAATATTTCTACATTATCATATGATAAAAACTCTTGACAACCCAATTATATTCTCTGTGGCCTTTAAAAATATTTGTGGTGAGAGAACAGAGCGTTTCTGAATATGGACCTTAAAAATGTGAATATTGTGGCTTTGATCAGTGATTAATGCTCATCGTCTTTTACAAATTTTAATGAAATTTTTGCTGTTACCTTAGAGATATCGAGGACTTTGATAGAGTCTGGCAAAATGCTTTCATTTTCAAACTACCTTCCTACGGCTTTTCTCCTTCTTTGTGCAACTTAATCTAAAGTTTCCTCTCCGACCGTTGTATTGCTGCTGTGGTAGAAGGTCACTGTTCTTTTTCTAAATCTATAAACAACAGTGTTCTTCAAGGATCTCTCTTGTCACACATTCTCTTCCTGTTACTCATCAATGATCTTCTAAACCGAACTTATTGTCCTATCCACTCCTACGCTGATGATACCACTCTGCACTCTTCTATGTCTTTCATATAAGGAAGAAGAAAAAAAAAAAACCCGGTGACCAAATGTTAAGCAAAATTTATGAATTAAACTCACTGGCTGCCATTTTTCCTTCATTAATGCCGGAAATGAGAGGCTTTCCAAATTCACTGGTCGTACTGAAGCCATTAAGAAACTTACATTAATAAAAACAAAGCCTCATATACTGCCAGAGTGGAAATAAATGCATCCATGGACACGAAGAGTCACCCTGTTCTCCTTTTCCTCATTTGTAGGCACAACATTCACTTGAGGCGAAGATTATCAAGATACAACACGTCTAAACATATCGAGCTATAAGACTCGTTCAATAGTTGCATGACAAAAAATGTGAGGCACGTAACGAAACACATCCATGGGCTGTAAATCAAAGGTAATTGCAGGCATCAGTAATGGCAGCAACGTTCGCACACAGCGCCTCATGCTTACACACGGAAACGTTTTAGAAAATGCCGATGAACATAACAACTAGAAATATATTCAATAAATGATGATTATATAAACAGATGAATATATTATTTGTAGTACCAGATATTAAGGGATAAGAAGCGAACACATAGAGTTAGGAAGAAAATAGACAGAAAGCCAGAAAATCACTTGGATTGAAAGGACGACGCCGCCTCACAACACGCTAAACATTATCGACCAAACACAACTGACGATGTGATGACCATTTAGTGTTTCTTTATTTCGTAAAGGAGAGAGAGAGAGAGAGAGAGAGAGAGAGAGAGAGAGAGAGAGAGAGAGAGAGAGA
>NC_059290.1:2616724-2636724 GCF_017591435.1 Portunus trituberculatus
ATCATGTACTTGTTTCACCACCGTACTTGTTTGGTGGGAGTGACGAGGGGGGATGTGAGTGCGACCTGTTGAAGGACCCAGTCATTTCACCTGCATCCTTGCGAAAGGGGAACGCGCGAATTGTATTTGTTTTACTGTGATACATTTTGTCAACAGGTTTTTGACCAAGATATCTAGTATCGTGCCAATGTGAGGATCTCTCTGTCGTATGAACAACGGATGGACGGTTACATCGTATCCTTAAAGTTCTTTTCTTGCAGGAATCGGAGCTGGGACCGCGACAGGCCTGAGCTTTGTTGTGGTACCCAACTACTTCAGGCAGCGGCGCGGGGCGGCCAACGCCATCGTGAACTGCGGTGATGGGCTGGGACAAATCTTCATGCCGCCTTTCATTGTATTACTTCAAGACAATTTTGGTGATCGTGGCGCGACTCTTATTATCAGCGGCATAATGTTGCACGCCTGCGTCGCCGCCGCCACCTTCCACCCCTTAAAGTCGCACATGAAGGTCCAGATTACTCCAGAGGGCCACAAAGATGCAGCATTGCCCAGAAGCCCGCCAACCAACACTACACCAGCCACGTCATCCAAACCAAACATCTTCGTGCGGGTTGCCAAGTCGGTCGTGTCTAACCTCAGAATTCTCCGATCCAAACGGGCGTGCATCATCTCACTGTCGAGTTCACTGATCGTTGTCAACAACCTCAACTTCCTGATGATGGTACCCTTCGCCTTTCAGGACGAAGGACTCTCCATCGACGACTCGGCGCTGTGCATGTCTGCCATGGCCGTGGCCAGCCTTATAATTCGATCCTCCTGCTCTCTGTTCTCTGACTTTAACTTCTTCAGCGTGCGGGCGTGTTACCTGTCCGGCTGTGCCGTCATGTGCATCTCAGCAGGAGGTAATCTGATCACAACACCCCGGTACGATCCTTTACTGCACACCTCTCACACTCTTCACGTTCCATCTCACACGTACTCCTAATTACTACTACCACTGCTGCTACTATTACTACTCCTACCCCTATTAACACAAGTGCAACTACTACTACTACTACTACTACTACTACTACTACTACTACTACTACTACTACTACTACTACTACTACTACTACTACTACTGCTACTACTATTACAACAACAACAACTACTACTACTACTACTGCAACTACTGCAACTACTACTATTACTATAACAATTGCTACTACAATTAACGCTACTACTACTACTAATACTAATGACTGCAACTACTACTACTATTACTGCTACTACTAGTGCTACCGATACTACAATTATCATTACTGTTGTTGTTCTACAGATAGGAAATTAAACCTAAGATCGCGAATGTTGCGGAATTTAATGAAGAAAAGGTCGATATCGGTAACAGTCCAGCTTGGGGACATTTATTTTCTAAATTTTTTTTTCTTTTTACGTTGAGGCCTATAGCGCCTGTAGGCACACTTGAAGAGTGTATGGGAAGCGCTGTTTAGCTTCCGCCCATTAGTGGCGCAGGCAATTTTATTTATAGTGGTACCCATATTAGGGCCCATATCACCACCCAAGCTCATCTTGAGTGTAACCACCTAGAACCTGGGTATCATGGTGACATATAGGTAACTTTAAACCACTCGACAAATGGCAAAGTTTTTAAGGCTGTACGTGGTGGGATTCGAACCTACGCGTGGACGTCTGCCCGATCCCACGCTCACCACCTTATCCACTATGCCACCGCCTCCGAGGCTAGTGTAGGAATTGCCTTATCTAATTCCGGATAGTAACGAAATAATTGTACTTGTAATAACAAAAAAAAAAAAAAAAAAAACAGCGCCGTGGTACAGTGGAGCCATGCGTGCTTTGGTTTCCGAGGGGTCTCCAAGCTCACTGGTTCGAATCCTGTCCGCTGTCCGAGTGTACGTTGGGCTTCCTCACTTGGGGCAAGGGTTTCCTAGCGGGGGTGGGCTTTGAGATAGGAGGCACCACAAAAAAGTATCCCCTTTAGCCCATAAATTCTCTTTAAAAGCCCACATGGTATAAATAAAGAAAAGAAAAAACGAAATTGTTCTACTAAAATAAAAAAATAAAAAACACGAAAATTAAAAGTAACAATGACCTAAAGTGGACTTGAATTAAAAGTAACCAAAAGGACACAAGGAAGGATACACTCGCTAGTTTCAAATCAGAGATGACATTCTTTACAGGATGTCACTCAGGAAACTTGGATGCTCATTACACTCCCTCTTGCTTCAGTGTTCCCGCTGCTGAGGTCAAGAGAGTGGCTGTTGGTGGTGATGGTGGTGTACGGGATCGGTCATGGTGCAAACATGGGCACGTTCACCCTCATGCTGATCGACGTGATGGGGCTGAAGAGCTTGGCGCCTCTCCTCGGCACCAGCTGCTTCTGTAACGGCATCGGTTTGTTCCTCATCGGGCCTCTGATTGGTGAGTCACGAATTTACTGGGTGTGCATTCTGAAGGTGCTACTACTACTACTACTACTACTACTACTACTACTACTACTACTACTATAAAACCTCGTATATAAGCCAAGTTCAGCAAGTTTCCTACATCTTATCTTTTTTTATCTCCACCTCTTGCTCTAGTTCTCCTGACGCCTCGAATTTGATTACTTGCCACCAGATCAGACAATGCAGTCTATTACAGGCAGTCTTGCATTGTAAAGGCTGAGTGACTGATGCTTGCTGTTGTTTGTGTGTCGTGTATCTTTGTTTTTTGTTATTGGTGTTGTTGTTGTTGTTGTTGGTGGTGGTGGTGGTGGTGGTGGTGTTGGTGGTGCTGGTGTTGTTGTTGTTGTTGTTGTTGTTGTTGTTGTTGTTGTTGTTGTTGTTTTGATGATGATGATGTTTCTCTTCTGGTTTTTCCTCTTTTATTTTCTTTTTCTTTTTCTTCTTTCTTTCCTCTTCGTCTTCTTCTTCCTTCTTCTTCTTCTCCTCCTCCTCCTCCTCCTCCTCCTCCTCCTCCTCCTCCTCCTCCTCCTCCTCCTCCTCCTCTCCATCTTAGATAGAGCAATTCACCGCTGTTATAACAAGCAACATTGCAATGACCTTAATCTTGCACATGACCTCCACGATCATCACCCCACCACCACCACCACCACCACCACCACCACCACCACCACCACAACTACCAAATGAAAACCACATCTCCACAACCTCCATGTGAAGTCTACCACAACCACACCCTTTACTCTCCACAACTCCTGTTATTTATTTTCATGTTTCTTTTTCATGCACAGGAATTATTCGGGACGCTTCTCAGAGTTACGCCATCAGCATCTGGGTGTTGTCGAGCCTGGGGATGGGCGGGACACTTCTGTGGGTGTTGATGGGACGGGCAATGGCGTATGACAAGCAGAGGCACAAGGAAGGGCGTCTAGATCAGTAATAAGGAGAACCAGTTGACTGAGAGGATGAAAATGCATTCCAAGAAACACGAGGGTGGCAAACTATCGTAAACGTTTGACGAAGAACAGGAGTCTATAATGAGATGAATAACGATACAGTCATGTCAGTTACTGTGTGATTTCGAAATGCAATGCTAAATATGGTGAACAGATGAGCTACTGTGACAAGCAATATAAACACAGAGGACGATGAATACACCTGAGCTTTATTCTAGAAAGTTTCGCAGTGGAGGAAAACCTTGTAGTATTAACCCCATTCAATACTGAGACGCAATTTTACCATGATTTTGGGGCATGATTAGACGATTTTATTTATATTCGGAAGGGTCTATGGAGGTCAAAAGATTAATAGCCGAAGTCTCTACTACTCTAATCCCAACATATGTTTCTACAGCTGTATAATATCAAAAAAATAGTAACTAGAATGAATATGAAAACACGTCCTGGTGCTGAAGAGGTTAAAGGACTGCTTTGCCAAACGAAAGACGAACCCTGGGAATAAATCACCACAAGGTACGTATGCTCCTGGTAGGATAGAAACGGGAAACAACTGCACCAGATAACGTACCAGTCAGAGTGAACGCAGAGCAGGAAGATAACATACGTAGTTCTTCAGCAGACTGGATGAGCGAAAATTACCAAGGAATTATGAAGCGAGAATTGTTATGAATGGCTGGGAAGACAATCGAGCTACCTGTGATGGGAACTCTTGGTGCTGGTTGCTGTTAACGTGATGAAACTATAATGCGTTAAGTCACAGTGGAAATGGTAAGTAATGAAGACAGAAAATGTATAATGTAAAGAGGAAAACTTAACTAGAGGACAGTGATCTTGTAATCTGCCGACAGCGGTGATAGAAACGCAAATGATGGGCTTCAGGATTGAGAGAAAAACTGTTCCCATAGTGACCTAAAATCCCCTTCAACCAAACTCTCCTCCCCTTCTAATGATCCTACCACGCAGAGACAAGTGTGCGTGACAAGTGGTGCTTCGTGACGTCATCCCCACCACACTGGCATGGCATGGCAAACAACAACGGCCTCGTGATTTAGAAAGTGAAACTGACTTTGTATTCACAGCAAAACCATGAGTCATTAGTAATATACCTTCAAGTATCTTACAAGGAGGAAGAGGAGGAAGAGGAGGAGGAGAAGGAGGAGGAATGGCAAGAAAAGGAAAAACAAAACAAAAAAAAAATATATATATATATATATATATATATATATATATATATATATATATATATATATATATAAGATTTTACAGAACTAAATACGTATAACCCATACTAAGAATAAAAAAAACTAACAACAATAAACAAATATATAAGTAAAAATAAATAAAAACAAAATAAAGAGTAAATAAATAACAGTCTAGCGTGACCTGAGTGTGTGAGTTCTTGGTACACCCACACTCGATATGACCAACGATGCAATCTCACTGAAACACGTGACTGAAATTTGTTGATCCCACGTGTGAGAAGCCTCCGGGAAGAATGAAGTGTCGTATGCTGGGAATTGTAGAGGAGGAGGAGGAGGAGGAGGAGGAGGAGGAGGAGGAGGAGGAGGAGGAGGAGGAGGAGGAGGAGGAAAAGGAGGAGGAAGAGGTTATAAAGAAAAAAAAGATGGATGATTCTTATTATATAACCTTTATTAGAGAGAGAGAGAGAGAGAGAGAGAGAGAGAGAGAGAGAGAGAGAGAGAGAGAGAGAGAGAGAGAGAGAGAGAGAGAGAGAGAGAGAGAGAGAGAGAGAGAGAGTGTTTATTGTAGGTTACGATTGTTTTTAGCAACTATGAGTGGCAAAAGATTAATAAGAACGAAACTTTATCTAAGATGGAAAAAAAAAAAGAATTAAGAAAGAATCTAGATAAAGAAAACGTAAATATAGCCAACGACATTCACCGAAATATTAGAACAATTGAAAACCCTGCGTGTCTCACTGAAAGGCACTAAACATTTATGAATATGCACGAACACCAAAGAAACGCGCCACTACTATGCCGTGTTTGCAAGTTATCTCATTGTCCCTCTCTCTCCCGTCCCACAAACACCACTTGGTACCCTTGCATAATTTTCCTCAGTTGATCTCGAGAGTCAGAAGAGTGGTGATATAAACCGCTACTGCCAAACCCCCTTCCTTATGTGAGCCACGCTTCCCACGGTAGTAATGCGGCCGACGGACATCAGGTAAGGCAAAGTATCTGAAGGCTGTTTAGTTCACCTTGAAATTTATCACCTGCCCCCCTCCGTACCCAGTGTTGACAGACCGTATTCAGAAAGGTTTTATTTTCTCACCACGACTGTTTTCAAAGGCTGCAGAGATGATTAGCAGGATTATCAAGAGTGTTTTTCCAGTTGATAATGTAGATATCATGTCACTCTGTCTATAGAAGAAAAAAATCACTTTAAAAATCTCATGTAAATTTAAATAAATCTTGAAATAGTAAAGGTGAAGTACAGAAGTGATTGAGAATACGAGCCAGAAAATGAGCGGTCTCGTTATGACAGCCAGTGAATGGAAAGGCACGGGAATGAGTGAAGAGGACACAGGACATGGCTTGGGGAACCGCTTGGTAGTGATGTGGAGGGTGCCTCGCTGTGATGCTGTGAGTGTTGTCCGTCTGTTCATTATATTCAGGTACATTGCTAAAAGAAATATCACTCCGGCCAAAGTCAGCATTGTTTCTGTTAACGGTTTGTGTTACTGAGGTGATGACGCAGCGAGTGAATCAGTAACAAGGGATTCTATGCAGCTGAGAGTATCATGACGTCTCACTTTGGAGCGCGAGTGAGCGATACGTATCGTTCATCTAGCTGACTGTTATGCGTATCAGTGAAAACATTATAATGAAATCATGCGCCGCCCGGGAATCGAACCCGGGTCGCAAGAATGGGAATCTTGCATGATACCACTACACCAGCGGCGCAATGAAAGATAAAGTCATAGTTGTAAATATATCTCAATTTGAGTAATCGTTTGTGAGTTTTTATCTTAATTAGTGTGATAAGTAGTAGCCTTTACACACACAAACAAATACACACACATACACACATTATTATTATTATTATTATTATTATTACACACACACACACACACACACACACACACACACACACACACACACACACACACACTGCGTATCGTAGGTGGAGTGTGGTGAAAGATCATCGTTCCCGTGGCTCTAGAAACTATACTCAGGAGAGAAAGATGATGGGAGCGGGAGAGAAGAGAAAGGCTACGTCACGCTGTCCTTTGAAGTGTATACGGCAACTTACATTACATTACAACTACTTTTGTTTAGTATCTGGAGTGTTTATTAGAGAAGACTCCTAGAGAGAGAGAGAGAGAGAGAGAGAGAGAGAGAGAGAGAGAGAGAGAGAGAGAGAGAGAGAGAGAGAGAACCCTTTCCTCATCCATTCCTACATTATTCCTCCTCCTCTCCCTCCATTCCTTATTCATTCTTCGTCCTCCTCTTCCTTCTCCGACTTCACCTACGTTATCCACCTATTCTGTGTGTGTGTGTGTGTGTGTGTGTGTGTGTGTGTGTGTGTGTGTGTGTGTGTGTGTGTGTGTGTGTGTGTGTGTGTGTGTGTGTGTGTGTGAAGAAGAAGAAGAAGAAGAAATATATTTATTGCTCAGACTTTTTTACAAAGTATGGAGCACAGCCCCTCAATATGTACATAATCTTATGTATCACCTAAACATTCGCAACAATGCATTAATAAACTGTGCCAGATTTATTAACAAGTTTACATTACCACTTTGCATCAGCTTGACAAATTTAAAATTATTTGGTTGCAATCTATAATATTCGGGTATGTATCTATTTCTCAATTGAAGAATTTCTTGATTTTGACAAATCAACAAAGCATGGTATTCATCCCCTATCAATTCATTATTACATTTAGTACAATAACGCACCTCTCTGTCTGTTTGATTATATCTACCAACAATGATTGGTAATTTATTATTTCCGTGCGAAGCTTTGACAAACTTATACGATTATTTTTATTAAGTTTAAGCAGGTATTCTTCAATTCCATAAATTTCTTTATATAATTTGTAAGTATTACAAATACCTTTATTTGATATGTTTTCGTACCACTTGTTTATCCATAAGTCTTTTAATTTTTGTTCAATCGCTTTTCTGAACCATTTAGGGTTACTAACTGTCTGCGCCATCCACACCCATGACATTCCACACTCTATACAAATATTTTTGATATATTCTATCCATGGTGACAAAAAATACAGACCGCTCGTATATAACTGTAATAAGCAATTATACATTATATAACTTAACTTAGTGTTCTTTCCCGTCACTAACCTAGACCAATAATTTATCATCTTACACTTAATAGTTATATCAAGAGGGTGTGTGTGTGTGTGTGTGTGTGGGTGCGAAGACGGGCGTGGCACTGATTCAGCAGTCACATCAGGTTGTTAGTGCCATACACGTTGTTTTTCACACTGGCCATAACAGAATCACAAAGAACTTACTAAATGACACAATGTACATTTAAAAGAAGAAAAACGACTGCACCGCTTTTTTTTTTTTTTTTTTTTTTTTGTAACGATAATCACAAGCATTTAGACTTCCTTCACTGAGTTTAGTTTAGTTTTTTGTCTTATTTTTCCTTTTTCCTTTATCTTTTCTTCCTTTCTTTCTCTGAACTGAAATGTCTATAAACTGACAACTTCACTTTGCTCTTATTTTTTGTCCTTACTTTACCTTAGTCTTAATGATATTCTTTTTTTTATTTATTTTCTGCACCAAAACACTGATACAAGTGAGATTAAATGTATATCACGCCAAGGCCACGAGACCAAGGCGTGTATAGATTAATCAAATACACAAATTATACTTGACATTGTTTTAAATTCAATAATCTACAATTAACTTACAATACAAAAGATATATGAGTTGATATTTTCCTATTTTAAGTGTGTGTGTGTGTGTGTGTGTGTGTGTGTGTGTGTGTGTGTGTGTGTGTGTGTGTGTGTGTGTGTGTGTGTGTGTGTGTGTGTGTGTGTGTGTGTGTGTTTTGCTTTACAAGACCGTCAGTTGTACAGTATCAGCAGATTGAGACATAGTAGTTTGTGTTACTAACCTCTCCGTTTCCTATGCATTTCCGTAACTCAGCCTTGTGAAAGATTTCCTCCCTTCCCTTAGAGAGAATAGATAACAACAAAATAGCGGTACCAAATGTATTTCTTATTTCTCCAAGTTGAGGAAAAATTATTCAAAGAAAATAAATGTTTATATATCATTGTTGCCTTCCCGAAATGATCAGATTATTAATTAATTATGTTTTTTTACTTCACTGGTTCAACAAGGAACAGTTATCTGATATGTATCAACTCTGACAAGTTGCTGACGTGGGCTGATTCCATCATTACCACACTTATCACTCGTGCGTTATCAGTGGTTACAACACTTTCTCAAGGACGATGATGAGTAGCTTTCCTAGCATTGGCATGTTTTGGCTTGTGAGGGAAGCAGTGACAGGGTGTTACTACAGTGCTGGACACAGAGCGACTGGTACCAATTTGTGTAGATAGTAATGTGGACACAGTGGGCAGCAGTGGGATCGTGACAGACACTTAGGAGGACACAGGTGAGGCGTTAAGCGATCATTCTAAGTTTAAAAAAAAAAAAAAAAAAAAAAAAAAAACTCAGCAAGACAAATCACCCAAACTTTCTTCATTCCTCTCCATCTCCATCAGGTTACCGTTCCTTCTCATGCCATTCCTTCCCTCCCTGCACCTCACCATCTCCAGATGGTGAGGTGGCATAGTGGATAAGGTGGTGAGCGTGGGATCGGGCAGACGTCCACGCGTAGGTTCGAATTCCACCACGTACAGCCTTAAAACACTTTGCCATTTGTCGAGTGGTTTAAAGTTACCTACAAATCACCATGATACCCAGGTTCTAGGTGGTTACACTCAAGATGAGCTTGGGCGGTGATATGGGCCCTAATATGGGTACCACTATAAATAAAACTTCCTGCGCCACTAATGGGCGGAAGCTGAACAGCGCTTCCCTTACACTCTTCAAGTGTGCCTACAGGCGCTATAGGCCTTACCGTAAAAAAAAAAAAAAAAAAAAAAAATCACCATTAGGTAACTCTCATTGCTAACCTGTTACTTGTTCACCGCAAAATCCATCCTTCTCATCACTAGTTTTCATTTGACAGTAGCAAGGACGTCAGTAATTCAATCTGTCTGTTACTCCGAGGTGTTATCCTTTGATCCCTCCACGCTGAGTCAATCTTCATGTTCTCCGTCTTGAAGCGTCGTGGCTGCATCTTATGTGTCACGCTTGCACAAGTAGATTGGCGCATCATCAACGCATGCACAGCTCAACAAGAAAAATTTAAGCTTCAAGGACATGAGAAGAAAAACTCAAGTTATATCTACACTGTAGCTTGGCATGTCGTGTGAAGCAAGGCCATTTTTTTTTTTTCAGATGCATAGATATATCAGCTCTCTACAGTACGTTACGCGGGTTTTAAGGAGGTTTCTTTCAGTACTAGTGACAGATTAACGATATTTACATGATTAACAGGAGGAGCATTGTTAAGAACTGGTGTAATCATCTCCGTGGCCTTTGAAAATAGTCGTGTTGAACATTTTTAATACGCCCTGGAAAGATGAGATCCTTGAGAAACACCTAAGTCACAGTGTCTGATGATTCCCGGCTCATCCTCACCACTCCCCACGGCTCGCTTTCCTTCCCACTGGCCTTCACCTATAGGATCCAACACTCGCTGCCGTCGCCACAACCGGTCCCCACCACCGCCACCACCGCCACCACCATTACATCATGAGAGGCAGCGGCTGGGGAGGCATGATTAGTATTTCAGCAAAAAGAAAAGAAAGCAACACCAACAACAATAGTTTACTACTTCTATTACTACTACTACTACTACTACTACTACTACTACTACTACTACTACTACTACTACTACTCTCCACTCACCCAACATTCACTTCGCTGCCTGTGCATGGAGGTGAAATACATGACAGTGGCGAAAATGCTTCCCTGACACACTGTGCATCATTTTTTCACCTCAAATGAATGTGCAACTGGATGGGTAGCCATAATAATTTCATCACAGTTTTATTGGCAGTGTGTGTGTGTGTGTGTGTGTGTGTGTGTGTGTGTGTGTGTGTGTGTGTGTGTGTGTGTGTGTGTGTGTGTGTGTGTGTGTGTGTGTGTGTGTGTGACGTTCTTCGAATGTAACATAATATATTTAGGTCTTCCACTGATGCAGGAATAGACAATAGCGCGTGGCAACATGTAAACTTGGAAGGTCACACACACACACACACACACACACACACACACACACACACACACACACACACACACACACAGATGAGATCGCGGAAAACAAGACAGTGCAACTCCGAAAGGAGTGAGCGGTAGGCGTGGACTCTTGGCAACTGGCGACTTTTACATAACTTCTCTCGTGGTGTAGTACTAGTGATGGTGGCGGTGGTAGTAGTGGTAGTGGTGGTTGTGACAGTGAAGGGACAGTGACAGCTACAGTGGCATGTGTGGTGCAGGTGGTGAAGCCGGACACACGTTGCTTATTTCCGTGAAGTGCTTTGGTGTTAGTGATCAAGATGAAATCATACGAGCAACAAATAATTAAGCGTTCGTCATTGTCTTTCATGAGCTCAATGAAAGTGGAGGTATTACAGTAGTAGTAGTAGTAGTAGTAGTAGTAGTAGTAGTAGTAGTAGTAGTAGTAATAGTGGTAGTTTTCATTTATTTATTTTTTTTTTAGTTTTTACGTCCGGTTTATATATTAGAGGCTAGGACGATGCCTACTGACAGAGGAGTTAGGACTTTGGTTTTAGCATTTGGGAACCGTTACGCCGAGTGGATGTCTTTCTTAACCTCGGACCGTGGCCAGGATTCGAACCCTGGGGCCCACAAAGCCCACGCGGTCCCACTGCACCACGGCGGTGATGGTCGTAATTACAGTAACAGATGTGGGTGGCGCAAATGAAGAGAGTAAGGTGAATGAACGCGGGAAATGTAGTCTGACGTACACAGAACTAAGAGAGAGAGAGAGAGAGAGAGAGAGAGAGAGAGAGAGAGAGAGAGAGAGAGAGACGATAGAAAGAAATAGAAAAACAAACAGCAAAAGAACACAGTAGTATGATAAAATAACTCATAAACAGACACATAGCACGCAAATAATCCAAACTAGTAACAACAAACCACTAAAACGCAAACCAACAGTGCGACAAATGGTACAAGATGACAGAGTGCGTGACATTAGCGAGACTGATAAGAAAAAGTAATACGCCACCAAACTGTGAACGGCATAACATTTGAGAGAGGGACCCAGCGTGTGAAGGTGAAGGTGAAGGTGAGGGTGATGCAACTGGGGTGAGATAAGCACGCGCCGCAGCCTCAAAAGTCATCAAACTAGTGCCAAAATCAACCAGTGCCAGCTCATCTCAGTGCGGTGTGAGTGTCATTACAGGGTACACGCCAAACACTTTAAATCTTGTATGGCGGGAAGGGAAATTACTTAGAGGGGATCAATACGTGAAAAAAAATGTTATATTCTAAGTAACAACTGACGAATAATTAACTACAAAATTTCTGACCCTTGATATGCAAAACAGGACTGAGAGAGTGAAAGAAAACAGTGATGATACCATGACGTGACAAAAAAAAAAAATCAATAAAGAACAGAGACGCGCACAGACGCACACCAAAAGAAGACAAACCCGAACACACTCACACACGGAAACCAAAGGAAGGAGACACACACAAAAAAAAAATAAATAAATAAATAAACTGAAAAAAAAAAAAAAAAAACAATATACCAGCAACACAAGACAAGAACAAGAAAAAAACAACAACAGAAATAAAAAAAGAATAAAACTTGTTTCACCACAACAAATAAAAGTGAATCAGGTGAACGTACCATGACTAGACTTGTTACTCTCGTGTGGCAACAGTGAGGTGGCGGTCACTGGTGTTACCGCTTGTGCTTCCGTGCTTGCTGGAATCACAAGGGACGAACACTGACCACACAACGCACTGGAGGGAAGGAGGCGGGGCGAGTACTGGTAGCATGGCATTCAGCGGGGCGAGGGAGAAGGCGGGGCAGGGCAAGGGTGCCGCGGAGTGCCAGGAGCTTCACGTACAAAGGGAGGAGAAGTGCCAGGATATAAATGCCAACGAGAAACAGTGGCGTGATGGTGACAGAGACCGTGATTGCAGTGTTGATGATGACAGCGCTGCGGGAGGAGATGAGAAGCCCCCACAGAACACTGGCAGCCGCGGGAACAAACAGGGCGTGGTGTTCAGTCAGGATGAGAGAGTGCAGTACAAGTTGGTGCCGCCTGAAGGAGGATGGGGCTGGATGGTGGTGCTTGGGACCTTCATTATCGTGGTGAGTCTTCCTTCCTGCTGTGGTTCATAGTATGAAAAGCTTGGTTCCCTCAAGAAATGACTAGCCGGGTTTTCAAGTGTTTTTTTCCTGTCAGTAATGTAGAAAGCTTGTCAATTTGTCACTGAATCGTAAAGACGCCCTTAAAATTCCGTGTCACTACAAGTTAAGTCTTTATAAAGGAGTGGAGATGCGGCGACGAAGTGTTTCAGAATATGGGTCTGTATGAGTTCCCTACTCCATTATTTTTTCTAATATATTTCAACACAATTGTGGCATTGGAAGTCTTTGATATTTTCACACGTTGAAGGAACTAGTTTGTGTAGAAAAGTGAAGAGAGCAACAGAGGCAGTGGTTGTGCCAAACTTAATCTTTAGACGAGACCACAAGAAATGTGTAAAATGTAAAAAAATAAACCTCTTGTAATCATATAGTAAAGTGGCAAAAGAGTCACCAAATAAAGCATACAATCATTACTATTTCTTCTAGTAACTGAACAAAACAGTCACACATACAGTACGTTTGTTCTTTTATCCGGATTCTTTATCAGCATGAGTAAAGAAAAGTCAGACACCATAAAATGTATCTGCCTAATTATAAACATGTATTTGCGAGCAAGCCTTTACCTATTCAAGGAATTATAGTTAATTAAAACACATTAATAAGACCAACCATCGTAAATGAATAATGGATGAGTTACTCTGCTTCTTCTCTTGGTCCAGACGCTGCTGCCCTCGATGGGTCCCTCCTTCGGCGTGCTCTTCTCCGACTACCTCATTGACGCCGGCTCCTCCTCCACCAACACTGCCTGGATCTTCAACCTCCAGTGCTTCCTGTGGTTCATCAGCGGCCTCTTGACGCGGCCCCTCACGCAGGAGCTGGGATGGCGTCCCGTGGGGATGACTGGCTCTGTGATGGCCAGCGTGGGCCTCATGCTCAGCGCCATCACCCCCTTCCCAAAATTTCTCTTTTTCTCTTACTCCGTCTTGACTGGTGAGTGCGAGTGTCTCTCTTCTCCGCTGCCTGTCTCAAATTCCTCACACCGCCCTCACTATTCCCCTTGGCTGGATTATTCATAGTGTATGCATAACTTTCCCTTCTGATGTTCCACAAGTTAAGGCTTTTATTCAACCTCAAAAAGCATGGATAATATCTAACACGTGATTGCATTTGTCCTCAGAGCTTCACTGCAGATATCACTGCACTAACACAAGGTCAAAGTCACTTGGTCAACATGTTCACATAGTGAACTGTATCGAGGCAGCAGAAAGCACCGCACGTCACTGACCACACCCTCTCTCCCAACAGGGATCGGCGGCGGCTTGGTGACCTGCCAGTGCTTCACCATTCTACCTCACTACTTCCACCGGCTGCGCGGCATCACCAATGCCATCATGATGAGTGGCATCTGCCTGGGACAGTTCCTGGTGCCACCTGTCTCCCGATACCTTCAAGATATTTTCGGTTTTAGAGGTGCCACGCTCATCATGGGAGCCATTATGCTCAATGCCAGCGTCGGCGCCTCCTTCTTCCACCCCTACGAGTGGCACCAAAAGAGGGTCATAGTGGAGGAGGAGCCCGAGGAATATGTGCCGGCCCTTCCCGCCAAGCCCAAGGCCATGGACTCACCTCACCTGGGCCGCGGCATGGTGCTCTCCCCCTCAAAGTCCTCCTTCGCCAGCAGCACAGTGTCACACTTAGTGGAGGCGGAGTGTGACTTTGCCCACGAGACGAGGCACAGGCTGCTTGTGCGCCTTGAGGGCAGGAAGACGACAGCCCCTTCCTCCAGGCACTCCTCGAGATACAACTCCACTCTCAGCCTCTCCTCCATGGACGCGGGTAGCCTCGCCGCCATGCCCCTTGGACGACGAGGAGGAAAAGGCCGACGCCAAGGCGCAAAAGAAAACAGGCGAAATCTTTCTCATCAGGGTCATCAAGTCCACCAAGAAGGACCTCGCGGTGCTCAAGTACCTGCGCGCCTGCATCTTCTGCTTTGGCGGCGTCTTGTGCATCAACGGCTTCCTCAACTTCCTCATGATGGTGCCCTTCGCCATGCTGGAGGTGGGCTTATCGAAGGACGCCTCCTCTTGGTGCCTGTCTGTGTCCGCGGGGTGCAACCTGGTGACGCGCATCATGGTGTCCACGCTGTCAGACTTCAAGTGGTTCAACAAGAGGATTGCCTACCTGTCCGGCTTCCTGCTCATTAGCGCCTCCATCACAGGTGAGCAAGCGGCGGCTGCAGCGGCGGCGGTGGTCGTGGTGTTGATGATAGTAAAAATGATCACAACGAAATCTCTCTCTCTCTCTCTCTCTCTCTCTCTCTCTCTCTCTCTCTCTCTCTCTCTCTCTCTCTCTCTCTCTCTCTCTCTCTCTCTCTCTCTCTCTCTCTCAGCTCCAGTAACTTTCCTCCGCAGCCTTCACGTTCTCCACCACGTCTGAGCTGCTGCTGACCTGGATGGCGACCTATGGCGTGGGCGTGGGGGCGTGCATGGGCATCTACAACATCGTCATCATCGACGTGATGGGCGAGGAACTGCTTGCCCCGGTCTTCGGCACCTCCTCCTTCTGTACCGCCATTGGGTTCATCTGCCTCGGCCCTCTTATTGGTACAGAGAAGCGCAGCACAGCATAGAACAGCACTATACAACACAGCACATCGCATCACAGCTTGACACTTCATAACGCAGTAAAAAACATAACACACAGCAGCATATCACAGTATAACACTATATAACGGAACGTAGCACACCATATCACAGCATAACACTGCATAACACAATAAAGCGAAGCACTCAACGTAGCACATCACAGCTCAACATAACAGCATAAATAACACTTTCCTCGCAGCATTCCTCCTTGTCCATCTTAGTCTCCATTACTTTTTGCTGAGAGTTACAAATAATCAATCAAGAAGTTGTGTATCATTCTATTCATTTATCTTTGTGTCTGTATGTATGTGTGTGTTATCGTTCCGCCCCTCCTCACACAGGCTTCATCAGGGACGTCACTCAGAGCTACGCCGTCAGCATGCGAATCACGGCCGGGATGCTGCTCATGTCTTTCCTGGCGTGGATGTTCATGAATGTAGCGGAGAAGATCGACCGACGCAGGAAGGCCGCTAAAGAGAGGGAAGAGGAGGAGGAGAAGCCGTAGTGTGGGTGAAGGGAATGGCCAGGAACGAGAAACGCCACTGAATATCTATCTGACCGTGTCTTTCATGCGTGTGTCAAAAGTGTCTTCTGAGGGAAATCCGTGTTGTTTTGCGCCTTGTCGTGACTGTTATTCTATCATTGCCGTCACATTCCCATCACTTGTTCCCTCAGTCTACTTATTTTTCTTACTCATCGTTTGCATTGTGTGTGTTTGTACATTTTGAAACATGTGAGTGGGAAACAGAAGCACCGCACACTGGAAATGACTGGAGCACCAATAACAAAGTGCAGAGTGAGTGAGTGAGTGAGTGAGTGAGTGCTGCGTTCAGGTAAGTGGATGCATTAAGGAGTCAATACCAATAGCTCACCTTAACCTCTTCAGTACCATGACGTGTTTCAATATTCATTCTGCTTATTATCTGGTGACTTTATACTGCTTCAGAAACTTATGTGGAGATTAAGATAGTGAAGACTCTGGCCACTAATCTTTTAACTTCCACAGACCCTTCCTAATGTAAATAAAATCGTCTAATCACAACCAAAGCTCATGGTAAAAATGCATTTCAGTACTGAAGGGGTTAACGACCAATGGTACAACAAGGTCACCGTTAACCATGTGATGTAACACCATTAAGTGAAGATCAGAACAAAAAAGAGCCCGACCCATATCAATAAGAGATGAACTAGATAGAAAAAAAAAAAAACGTGGAAGTGGAAGTGGAAGATAAGATGCAGAGGAGAACCAAACAGTAGCTTGTTGGACACTAGAAGAACGATAATCATGATAAGTACAAACAGTATCGTAAAGCTTGATAAGAATTCAAAACAAGGCTAGAGAGCGAAACATAGATAAGAAATAAATCAAAAGGAAACCCAGACAGCAACAAAACTTTAGGTCATTGCAACGCTGCTTAGTAACTACTTCTAAAGGAGAGTCAACCAGGACAGCACAGAAGTTCCTCTCCACCCAACTTTCGCACTATAAAATAAAATGGTGACAAGGAATTTCTACAGGGAAGGATGAAAAAAGTACTAACATTTACACTACTGTGAACTCAATAAGGCTATCTAAGAATGAACACAAAATAATGATAAAATCAGTGTTTGTGAAAAAATAAAAGGACTTACTTTGATAAATGAAAATAATATAGTTTCAAGTATAATCATTTGGTCAAGAGGAGAGCTCGTTGGGATTAACTTATAGGTAGACAGATAGACGAATATATTCTTTCACACACACCATGACAGTAAGAACAGGTGAATACAGTACAGGTACACTCAGATATAATCCCGATTTTTGTACTACAGTATATATTTTTTAACGAATTTTGTAATATGTGGCAGGAATATAATCAACAATAATGGTGTTACTATCATTATCATTTTGAGAGAGAGAGAGAGAGAGAGAGAGAGAGAGAGAGAGAGAGAGAGAGAGAGAGAGAGAGAGAGAGAGAGAGAGAGAGAGAGAGAATGGGGATGCAGTTTACATGGAATGAAATGCGAAATGTAGAAACCAGAAGGGAGTGGAGATAAGTAGGTAAGCAGACATAAAGTGGGGTTGAGAAAGAAAGGTGTGGCTTCCTATACATCATAAATACTGAAACATGATACTTACCTAGTAACACCTTCACTAGCGTTTCCATATTCATTCTGCTTACTACTTGCTGACTTTGAACAATTTCAGAAATTCATGTGGGGCATTAAAATAGTGAAGACTGTGGCCATTAATCTTCTGACCTCCATAGACCCTTCTAATGTCAATAAATGGTCTAATCGTACACAAATCTCTAGGTATAAATGTGTCCCAGTACTGAAGGGCTTAAAATAGTGAAGACTGTGGCCATTAATCTTCTGACCTCCATAGACCCTTCTTAATGTCAATAAAATGGTCTAATGGTACACAAATCACATGGTAAAAATATATCCCAGTACTGAAGGGGTTAAAATCACTTGACTTAACACACTGCTTTAGATAGAAATAAGAAAGGGAAGTCTGCTCCATCAAATAGTAAACTGTCCATACATATACTTTCCTCAAAACAAACCCATCTCATTTTTTTCCTTTCCTCGTCTTTTTTTGGATGAAATTAGACTCGTGTGAAGGAAAACAAGCAGTGAAGTCACACTGATATGCCTAACGGACAATATACCATACAATAACACAACGTGAACAGAGATAAGACTCACCAAATAAATATAATAGTGACCAGTGAAATCAGTTAATCAAAGAAAACTAGATTGTAGTGAAGAAAATGGAAGGTTTGAGAGGGACACACAAATATTTATCAAGAGAGAGAGAGAGAGAGAGAGAGAGAGAGAGAGAGAGAGAGAGAGAGAGAGAGAGAGAGAGAGAGAGAGAGAGAGAGAGAGAGAGAGAGAGAAACTATCTTCGCTAATGAATCAGGGCAAGAATATTACCGTTTGACAATGAACCACTAAATTTTCCTTCTAGACATTTGGTTCATGAGAGAGAGAGAGAGAGAGAGAGAGAGAGAGAGAGAGAGAGAGTAGCCTTTATCTAGAAGGAAGACAAAGGTGCCTAACGTGATGAAGCGAAGGCGAGGGAGGGGGTAGGGGAGTAAGCGCGCTCTCTCTCTCTCTCTCTCTCTCTCTCTCTCTCTCTCTCTCTCTCTCTCTCTCTCCTCCTTCAATCTACATACTCCTCCTTCCTCCATCACTCCGACTCTCTCTCTCTCTCTCTCTCTCTCTCTCTCTCTCTCTCTCTCTCTCTCATTAAAAGTGACTGAACAAACATGGCATGATTTATTACACCCTAAATAGGAGTTGGTGAGAGTATTGCTCCTCTCTCTCTCTCTCTCTCTCTCTCTCTCTCTCTCTCTCTCTCTCTCTCTCTCTCTCTCTCCTTCTTCATCTCCTTCATTTATCACGGCTTCCCGCTGTTACTCGAGAAAATATGACTGGAGGGATAATGTATAAGTCTTCATATTTATTTTACTTGTAAATAAACAAAGTGAATGGGTACGAAAGAACACACACACACACACACACACACACACACACACACACACACACACACACACACACACACACACACACACACACACGTCAGAGAAGGATTGAGAAGTAATATCTATACATCAAAACTACTGTCAAAATATTAGAGAGAAATGTTGGACGGGGGAATGACAGAATGATTAGATGTATGTGTAACTGAGGCTAAGTTTACTGTATGTTTTGGTAATACCCACACATGTAAGAGGGAGGTATCAAGACATTTTTTTCCTGAATTTTGGTTGACTCGCTTGACGTTTAAGGGAATTGACAAGTAAGTGGGTCTCTTTTTTTTTCTTGCCCTTAGCCAGTTTCTCTCTCTCTCTCTCTCTCTCTCTCTCTTTGTTCCTGAATTTTGGTTGACTGTCTTGACGTTTAAGGGAACTGGCAACCAAGTGGACCTTTTCTTTTCATTTTTTTGTTGCCCTTAGCCAGTTCTACCTCCTTCATAAAAAATACTCTCTCTCTCTCTCTCTCTCTCTCTCTCTCATTGTGTGTATGTATGTGGGTATAAATCACTCAAACACGACTTACATATACATATCCATTTGTCCTGTCCGGGTCTCGTTCATCACTTTCCTGCCAAGCTAATCTCAACTTCACTGTTATTCTTCCTCTGCTTACTGATAACTCAACGAGGGTCAAACTAACAAGGTTCTGACTATCGATGTGTATTAGAGAGGACCTATATAATCTCTCTCTCTCTCTCTCTCTCTCTCTCTCTCTCTCTCTCTCTCTCTCTGTAACGCGTCATCACTATTACCTGTTTTTTCCTCCTTCTCTTCCTCTCCATCTCTCAACTTCCTTCGCACTTTATCTCTTTATCCACATCTTTCCCTCTCCCTCACTCCCTCTCTCCCTCTCCTGTAATCCCCTTCACCTGCCTCTCCGCACATCAGAAACACACACTTCTCAGCACTTCAGAAGGCGCCTCGAGATTCCCTCCGTCACTTCACGCCAAATATGTTTCACTTGTAAACACCGAAGGAGGAG
>NC_059290.1:2641724-2651724 GCF_017591435.1 Portunus trituberculatus
AGAAGGGGAAGGGGAAGGTGGGAGAGAAGAGGAGGAGGAGGGAAACAGTAGGAGGGCAGAATGGAGGCTTCGAAGTGAACTCTACCCGAGGCTTCACGAGGCTTCAAAAGGCTTCAATGGAGGGATTTGTTTTTATCTGGCAAACAACAACAGGGCATAAATATTGATGAGGAATTTATGAACAGGCTAAGAATAAATTATGTTGGGAGCAATGATCGTGTGTGTGTGTGTGTGTGTGTGTGTGTGTGTGTGTGTGTGTGTGTGTGTGTGTGTGTGTGTGTGTGTGTGTGTGTGTGTGTGTGTGTGTGTGTGTGTGTGTGTGTGTGTGTGTGTGTGTTTCAATTGCAATGTGAAAATGAAAACTCCAAACCTCATGTCTTGCTGTGGCTCGTGAGGAGAAGCTGTCAGAACCCCCGCCTTGACTCTCTCTCTCTCTCTCTCTCTCTCTCTTTTTTTTTCGACATTTTTTCAGTTTCGTTTTTCATTTTAGTCTCTCTTTTTCTTTTCTTTTCCTCGTATGTTAATTTCTCTCTTATATATTCTCCATCTTCGTCTCGTTACTCTTTATACATCTATTTGCCTCTTTTATTTTTCATTCTTTGTCTTCATCGTTTCTCTGGAGATTTGTCTTTTTCTATTTTTTTTGTCTGTCTTTTCCTTACACTGTTTTGCATCTTAGGTGATATATTTTCTTTCTTCCCTTTTCTTCTTTCTTCTCCTTTTGCTCCTCCATTTCTTATTCCTCCTCTCCCTCTCCTTTCTGTCACATCCATCGTGTACAAAATACTCATAATTTTCTCTCTACTCTTACTTCCCTTCTTTCCTTTCTTCCCTCTCCTCCTAGTTGTCGTTCTTTCCGTCCTCTCCCTCTTTCTCCTCATCCTCATCGTCCTCTTTTGTTATGTTTGCTGTTGTTGTCACTCGTTGTTATTTTCGTCCTCCTTTTTCTTTCTGCTCCTTCTTCTTCTCCTTGCCCTCCTACACATCCTCCTCTCCTTCACCACCTCCTCCTCATCGTCCTTGTCATCCTCTTCCTTCACCACCTCTTCCAGAACCTCCTTCCCTTCCTACACCATCACTATTCTCCACTCCTGCTAGTCCTCCTTCACATCTCCTCCTTTCAGGGTAATTTATAGAGTCCCGTAATAGACGCAGTGCCTATTCATCAGGGAGAGGGCAGAGCAGGGCTAAAGGAGGCCGTACCTAGTCCCCGAAACGCGGTACAAATAGCCACTTCAGTGCAGGGTGACTTGCCGTGTGTATAGCAGAGCAGGGTGCCAAGCGTGGAGAGAAGGAAGGAAAGTGGCGAGGTGGCAAGTTGGAAAGGTGTGTGCTGGAGTGGGATGTTTTTTAATCCCTTCAGTACCATGACGCGTTTTCGTATTCATTCTGCTTACTATTTTGTGATTTTATACAGTTTCAACCCCCTTCAGTACCGGGACGTATTTCTACCATGAGTTTTGTGTACCATTGGACCGTTTTATCGACATTAGTAAGGGTGTATGGAGGTCACAAGATTACTGGATACAGTCTTCACTATTTTAATCACATGAGTTTCTGAAGCTGTGGAAAATCACCAAATATCCACCAAAATACGTAATTATGAAAACATGTCATGATAGTGAAGAGGTTAAAAACTTATGTTGGGGATTAAAATAGTGAAGATTGTGGCCATTAATCTTCTGAACTCCATAGACTCTTCCTGATGTCAATAAAATGATCTAATTGTACACAAGTCTCATGGTAAGAATGTGTGTCAGTACTGAAGGGGTTAAGGGGGTTTGTGGTGTGACATGTGGTTGTGGGTCATTGATGGTGGTGATGGTGTGGGAGGTGGTATGTTGCGGTGATGGTGTTATAGTGTAAAAGATACAGTGAAAGGGTAACTGATATTGAGATACAAATAAGGTCCACTGAGGCAAAGGTCACTTACTATACAGGAGTCAAAAAAACATTCAGGAATTTGAGGATAAGTGTGATGTTGTTAGTATTATATTTTGTCATCAGTCTGTGTAAGTAAGTCACTCCTTATTTAGAAATTCATCAGGTTATTTCCACTATCTAATATAATTTCACTCACTAAATTCCCTCACGGTTATTAGTGATATGTAGATGTGGCGAGGATGTTTCATTATTTACTTGTAAGATAAAAGAAAAAAAGTTAGACAATTAAGTTGATATTTCATTTGTTTAGTGTTATTTTCTCCCTTTTAAATATCGGATGTTATTGAAGAGTGTGTGTGTGTGTGTGTGTGTGTGTGTGTGTGTGTGTGTGTGTGTGTGTGTGTGTGTGTGTGTGTGTGTGTGTGTGTGTGTGCGCGCGTTAATCCCCGTTGCATGTTCCTTTACTTATTTATTTCCTGCTCTAAAACACTCACTCACACACACACACACACACACACACACACACACACACACACACACACACACACACACACACACACACACACACACACACACACAGACAGCCACTCCCTATAATCAAGAACATTATAGAGGAACATAATAGCGAGACAGGAGGAGCTGAGGAGGCCAGAGTGTGGGTTGTCTGGTGGTGGTGAGACGCGGGATTAATTTTGATCTAGTGCCTCCCTTAAGTGGCGGCGGCGGCGGCGGCGGCGGCGGTGGTGGTGGTGGTGGTGGTGGTGGTGGTAGGTTTTGGTATATAGCAGGATCTATTTTTTTTTTATTAAGGTTTTATTCATTTATGTTTTTTTTTTGTTTATGTTATATAGAGTTAGAGTTAGTTTATTTTGTTGCTTCAGATAATTTACGTTTCGGATTCAAGAACCTCTACTCCCCCCCCTCTCTCTCTCTCTCTCTCTCTCTCTCTCTCTCTCTCTCTCTCTCTCTCCTTTCGTGTTTATCTCCCAACCACTTAATCGCCCCATTATTGCAAATTGGCTTCGCTACCAAGCACACGAGTCTGACATCACAACACCACACAGCACCACACACCATCGCACCACCACACAACACCTTACACAACCACACAACACCACATACCACCACACCACAACACAACACCTTACACAACCACACATCACACACCACAACACCATACACCAGACACATCCACACAACCACAACACACCACACACCACACACAACCACACCACAGCACAACACAACACCTTACACAACCACACACCACAACACCACACACACAGCACCACAACGCCACAACACCACACAGCCCCTATTAACCACATACCACACCTGTCTGTCCTTCCTTTGTGTTCCTTTGATATACATTTACACATTTCCCTGTCATTTCTCCTTCACCACCACAAGTCGCACCTCACCACACCAACACCACTGAAATATACTAAGATACACTGATATTACACTAATATTTCCCTGTCACTTCTCCTTCACCACTACTCACACCCTCACCACTGTACTTTACTTCACCACACTAACCCCACTCAAATACACTAAAATACTGAGCCAATTATAATGTCATATGTTTCTTACCCTTAATACAAAGAACAAGTATATTATTCTGTATTTCGCTGAAGGTTATAAGGCCATGAGGGAAAGTAACAGGCTATATTGAGAGATAATTGGTATAATATATAGTTTTTTCTTTCAAATTGGTGTATTTTGTAGTCTCGATTTTTGTTGCCTTAAAAAAATTGCTTGAAAAATAACGCCATAAAAATCAATAACTTTTCTCTACTGTCTGTTTGTCTGTCTGTCTATCTGTAGACACTTGAAATTTAACACTATCAAAATCAATAAGTTTTCTCTGTCTGTTCTGTCTGTCTATCTGTCTGTCTCTCTGTCTGTCTCGATGTCCTACCAGTGATGTTTTCAATGTACAAACAAAAAAAAGATATGAAATCAAAGTATTACGATGGTAATAAGCAAGATGATAATGAAGAAGAAGTGAAGAAGAAGAAGAAGAAGAAGAAGAAGAAGATGGTGATACTGATGATGCGAGGAAAGAACAATAAGAGCAAAAAAAAAAAAAAAAAAAAAAAGGAAGAAGAAAGATTAATAGAAAGAAACTAAGTGACTTTATCAAACTCTTTTCGTTTTTAAGGGAAGAATAAGCAGAGCAGTGTCAAGAACCAGGAAATACGTACTGACTCAAGGAATATTGCGCAACTTGTCTCCTCTCTCTCCTCTCTTTGTCGCTATTTGATACACGAATTTAAAAACGAAAGGCAGAAAAACTAATTCATGTTTATTCAGTGAGATTACGAGAGAGAGAGAGAGAGAGAGAGAGAGAGAGAGAGAGAGAGAGAGAGAGAGAGAGAGAGAGAGAGAGAGAGAGAGAGAGAGAGAGAGAGAGAGAGAGAGAGAGAGAGAGAAAGGGAAAAAGACAGAAAGAGACACCCATGCAATAAAAAAAACTATTACAACCATCAAAATAACAACAACAACAACAACAACAACAACCAAAATTCAAGCCAAACAACCAAAATCTCCCTTGTATTATTCCATTACGATTCTTTTACCAGCCAACCACAATTACGCCTCCCAATAACCAGCCCATTAGTGCGGCAAACAGCCCCACCATCACCACCACCACCATCACCACCACCACCCACCACCACCACCACCACCACCACCACTATCACCACAATCTTCCTTACATTTAGGCCTGTCTGTGACCACGTGAAGGTTGTTTCACGCATTTTCACCTCTTCGTCTTATGGTCAAGGAGGAGGAGGAGGAAGAGGAGAAGGAGGAGGAGGAGGAGGAGGAGGAGGAGGAGGAGGAGGAGGAGGAGGAGGAGGAGGAGGAGGAGGAGAGGAGGAGGAGGAGGATAAATACACAATTACCATAGTATAGATTACACAATAAATAACCAGTAGCTGAAGAAGAAGATAGAGAGGAAGAAGAAGAAGAAGAAGAAGAAGAAGAAGAAGAAGAAGAAGAAGAAGAAGAAGAAGAAGAAGAAGAAGAAGAAGAAGAAGAAGAAGAAGAAAGAAGAAGAAGAAGAGAAAAAGAACAACAGCAACTAGAACAAGTACAAGAATAAGAACAAGAACAAACACAAGAAGAAGAAGAAGAAGAAGAAGAAGAAGAAGAAGAAGAAGAAGAAGAAGAAGAAGAAGAAGAAGAAAAGAAGAAAGGAGATGATGATGATGAAAAAGAAGAAGAAAGAAAGAAAGAAAGAAAGAAAGAAAGAAAGAAAGAAAGAAAGAAAGAAAGAAAGAAAGGAGGAGGAGGAGGAGGAGGAGGAGGAGGAGTAGGAGGAGGAGGAGGAAGAGAAACAGGCCTATACCCCCACACACAACCTACCTGACACATCTTTTATGGCTAGATTTCCTCAGTAAATCTTTATAAATAGTTGTCATTTTCCTTTCCACAATGTTGTAATAAATCATCTTTTTCTTTCCTTTCCCGCTGTAGAAGAAAAAAATGTAAAGACTCAACTTCCATGACCGAGGTAAAAAGATACGAATGTCCCCTTTTATTTTCTTATTTTTTTAACGAATATTTTTGTATTTTATTTCTGCAGGGGAATTATAAAAGAGAATTAGTTGAATTGCAGATTTTTTAGGGGGTTGGGGAGAAGTAACTTAATTTTAGCCCTGCATATATTTGTCAATTTTTTATGCATATTTTACTGCTAATGGATGTTGTTTACTGGAGCGTGGGAGAGAAAAGGAGAGAGAAAAACAACAAAAAAAGGAAAACAGGAAGGGAAACAAGAAGTACCATAAGAGGAAATGAGGAACACAGACTAATAAAAGGAGAGAAAAGGAAATATAGAGAAAAAAAAATGAATTAATCTGAAAATATTCATGCATTGAGGTTATGGTGATCTCGTGATAGAGAAAACAAAAAGGTAAACAGGAAAGGAAACAAGAAGTACTATAAAAGGAAATGAAAAACAGACTAATCAAGGAGAGAAAAGGAAATATAGAGGAAAAAATAATTAGATCTCAAAATATTCATGCATTGAGGTTATGGTGATCTCGTGACGGTGGTAATAGTAGCAGTTAAATATTGTAAACACCACCATACTCTTTTGATTGTGGCAGTTTGTGGTGCTGCCACTAATGATTTTTTTTTATTTTTCTATTTATACCATGTGAGCTTTTCACGGGAATTTATGGGCTAAAGGGGATACTTTCTGGGGTACCTCCTTGGCTTCTTTTTATAGAATAGGAGATGTCCAAGGGCAACAAAAAAAAAAAAAAAACAGGCCCACTTGATTGCCAGTTCCCTGAAAGATTATAAGAGTTATCCAAATATCTGGGACAAATGTCTTGATATGGCTATTGTTCTAATGGTACAAGTAGTAGCAAGTGGTTGTCGTGGTGATGGTGGTGGTGGTGGTGGTGGTGCTTCAGATGCTATATTGCCTTCATACAGGTGGCGGTGGTAACAAAGGTGATGCTTGTGGTGACAGCAACTCAAACACAACACAAGAGTAACGTGGTGATGGAACAACTCATCACACATGTAGTGGTGACGATCATTACAAAACACAGATAGTAAAATAGTGAAATGGTAGTGGTGACTGAAGCAAAAGTGGTGTCTTAAAATGGTGGTGACGACGAGATCAGGATTTGCTACAATGGTGGTGAAGGCGGATGTGATGACGCAAAGCTGTGGAGGTGGTGGTGGTAGTGGTAGTAGTAGTGGTGGTGGTGGTTAGCCAAGACGCCAAACTCAAGCACCACCTGCCCTCTGGTGTCAAGAATATGAAGCACAACACATAAGAAGATCCCATTGGCCAGCACATCCCTCCCTCCTTCCGTCCCTCCCTCACCTGCACGCCCCTCCATGCTCTCCGTTCCCTCCTTCCCTCCTCCAAGCCCCTCCTCTTGCCCTCCGGCCTCCGCTTGCTCCTCCCAAATTCTCTCCTTTCATTTCCATCGTTATCCTGCAACGCCTTCATGCATTTTTGGGGAAATACGTTGAGGATGAGTGTAAAGAAAATGGAATACGTGCCGGAACAAATGTGAGAAGAATACGTATGAAAGAATGTGAAGAGAGAGAGAGAGAGAGAGAGAGAGAGAGAGAGAGAGAGAGAGAGAGAGAGAGAGAGAGAGAGAGAGAGAGAGAGAGAGAGAAATGCCATGAGGGTAGATGACGTTTCACTTACGAATCTTAACACATTAACCAAACTAAGTCAAGAAAATGACGACAAAACGCGGAAAATCAAACACACAAAACCTCTGGAAATGAAATATAACCATGAGGGAACATAATCCAGTATATACAAAACAACAACAATTTCCGACAACAACAAAAACAACAACGACAAAGCCAAATATGAAAACTCCCCAGCGTTTCTCAATTACATTCGTATTTTCTTTAATTTCTCTCAGTCCCACAAAGAAAACACAGCGGTCAGGAGAAGGAAACTCACGTCATCTGTGATTCCCTTTCATCTCCTATTTCGCTTCAAGGAGGAGAAGACAGCATCAAGTAGAAGAAAAAGAAGAAGAAGAAGAAGAAGAGGAAGAGAAGGAGGAGGAGGAGGAGGAGGAGGAGGAGGAGGAGAATGCAAAGATCACAGAAACATAAGAAGAAAAAATAAAGAAACAAGAAAAGGAAGAAGAAACAGAAGAAGAACAACAACAAAAAAGAACAACAACAACAAGAGGGTGGTGATGATGATGAAAGAAGAGAAAAATAAGAGTAGGAACAAAAAGAGAAGAAGGAAAAAGTATTAATAACGAGAAGAAAGAGAATAAAGACGATGATAATGAAAAATAAATGAAGAAGAAGAAGATGAAGATGAAGAAGAAGAAGAAGAAGAAGAAGAAGAAGAAGAAGAAGATTATGATGAAAAAATAAGATTGATAATAATAATAATAATAATAATAATAATAATAATAATAATAATAATAATAATAATAATAATAATAATAATAATAAGAAGAAGAAGAAGAAGAAGAAGAAGAAGAAGAAGAAGAAGAAGAAGAAGAAGAAAATGAAGAAGAAGAAGAAGAAGAAGGTAAAAGATGAAAAGGAAATATCAATAACAAGAACAACAACAGTAGCTGAAGAAGAAAACAAGATGAAGAAGAAAGAGAGAGAGAGAGAGACAAGAAGAGAGAGAGAGAGAGAGAGAGAGAGAGAGAGAGAGAGAGAGAGAGAGAGAGAGAGAGAGAGAGAGAGAGAGAGAGAGAGAGAGAGAGAGAGAGAGAGAGAGAGAGAGAGAGAGCAAAAAGAAGAGAAATACAAGAACGACAGGAAAACGTGATCGTGTGTGTGTGTGTGTGTGTGTGTGTGTGTGTGTGTGTGTGTGTGTGTGTGTGTGTGTGTGTGTGTGTGTGTGTGTCTGGAATTCCGCTTAAACAAGACCAACTAACTTGTCTGACGGGGCTGACGGAGGCGCAGTGGGTGGCATCAACTTGGCTTCACTGCTCCTTCTTTTTAATTTGACAGTCTCCGCCAAGTCCTTCGCTCTTCCCTGCTAAGCGTGGCGGTGCACTTAAACACACTCCCGCCCTCTGTTTCCCCTCAACCCCTTCATTACTGGGACGCATTTTTTACCTCGAGTTTTGGGCATGACTAGACGATTTTATTGACATCAGGAAGGGTCTATGGAGTCAGACGATTAATGGCCAGTCTTCACTATTTTCAATCCCCCACATAAGTTTCTGAAGCTGTGTAAAATCACCGAAATAGTAAGCAGAGTGAATATGGAAACGTGTCTTGGTACAGAAGGGGTTAAAACGACGCAGAAAGAGGACTATGAACGGTCCTTATACTGAAAGGCTCTGCTCTCTCACCACAACTATTTTCCAAAGGCATAGAGAAAGAATATGGAAATGTGTCATGGTACTGAACGATGCAGAAAGAGCAGCATGAACGGTCCTTATACTAAAATGTTCCGCTCTCTTATCACGACAATTTTCTAAGGGCATAGAGATCAAAAGTCGTGTTTCTAAGAGTGTTTCTCCTATAGGTAATGCAGTAATCTTGTTCGTTTATCACTAGAACCATAAAAACATCTCTAAATCCTTCAGTACCATGACAAGTTTTCATTCATTCTGCTTACTATTTGATTTTATACAGCTTCAGAAACTTATGTTGGGATTAGAATAGTGAGGAGTGTCTGGCCTCCACAGATCCTTCCTAATGTAAATGTACCAAAACTCATGGTAAAAATGCGTTTCACAAGGACAGAATGGATAGTCAGTATTCTGAAACTCAACACGACTATTCTTCATGGGCACAAAGATGAAAAGTCGTGTTTGTAAGGGTGTTTCTCTTGTGGGTAATGTGGCAACGTTGTTTATTTGTCACTAGACCCATAAAAAAAAAACACCTTTAATAATTTGCGTCACTTAAACAGGAGCCTTTTGTCTCTTGCAGGTAATGTGGCAACGTTGTTTATTTGTCACTAGACCCATAAAAAAACACCTTTAATAATTTGCGTCACTTAAACTTAAGCCTTTTGTTTCTTGCAAGTAATGTGGCAACGTTCTTTATTTGTCACTAGAACCATGAAAACACCTTTAAAAATGTGCATCACGTAAACAGGAGCCTTTTCAAATAGTGGAGTTGCAGCGCTGAAGTGTTCCTGAATGTGGTCCGCAGATAGACAGGAGGAAAGTGGTGGGGAAGAGCAGCAGTGTGTTGTGTTGATGGAATGGCTTGTCTTGTGTCATTGTGTTTCGTCTTGATTTTGTTTTTATTCTTATTTTTGTACTAGTTTTCTTTATCTTTTATTTTCTTTTTTGTCTTTTTTTCTTCTTCTTTACTTCTTTTTTTCTTGATTTTCTTCTTTGTGTCTCTTTGTACAAGTTTTCTTTTATTTATTTCTTGTTTTGCTTTTTTATTATTTTGCCTCTTCTTTGTTCTACTACTACTACTTCTTCTACTACTACTACTACTACTACTACTACTACTACTACTACTACTACTACTACTACTACTACTACTACTGCTACTACTTCTTCTTCTCTTTATTTCTCTTTTTGTCTCTTTCTCCTTCTTCTTCTTCTTTTTCTTCTTCTTCTTCTTCTTGTCTTAAGTGTGACTGTACCTTTTTGTTTTCTTGTTTTTGCATCTTCTA
>NC_059290.1:2656724-2664224 GCF_017591435.1 Portunus trituberculatus
TGTCCCTCCATTTCCCTCCTCTCTCTAACGAGCCCAAAACCACCAGTTGGCGAGGCTATAATTAACTCATTAGTCTAATACACTGAACAATATCTTCCTACTTAGTTTATTGTCTGTATGCAAATGAGTCGTTCAGCAGCCACCATATGTCTAAGGCCCCTCTCTCTCTCTCTCTCTCTCTCTCTCTCTCTCTCTCGAGTTGGTTGAAAAAAAGTTATCTATTCGTGGAAAATGTGGTGGTGGTGGTGGTGGTGGTGGTGGTGGTGGTGGTGGTGGTGGTGGTGGTGATGATGATGATGATGATGATGATGATGAGGAGGAGGAGGAGGAGGAGGAGGAGGAGGAGGAGGAGGAGGAGGAGGAGGAGGAAGAAGAAGAAGAAGAAGAAGAAGAAGAAGAAGAAGAAGAAGAAGAAGAAGAAGAAGAAGAAGAAGAAGAAGAAGAAGAAGAAGAAGAAGAAGAAGAAGAAGAAGAAAAAGAAAAAAAAAAGAGGAGGAGGAGGAGGAGGAGGAGGGTGATAGTGGGATTGATAACGACAACAACAAAAATATTCAAAACAACCACTACTCTCTCTCTCTCTCTCTCTCTCTCTCTCTCTCTCTCTCTCTCTCTCTCTCTCCGTCATCTCTTTTTATTTTTCCGCTTCATCTCCGTTTCGATTGTCATGTCACCCAGTACC
This sequence comes from Portunus trituberculatus, assembly GCF_017591435.1. NCBI lineage: Eukaryota > Metazoa > Arthropoda > Malacostraca > Decapoda > Portunidae > Portunus > Portunus trituberculatus. The sequence goes on from NC_059290.1 coordinate 2,657,404, forward strand.
TCCTCCTCCTCCTCCTCCTCCTCTTCCTTCTCCTCTTCCTCCTCCACCTCCTCTTCCTTCTCGCTCCCTGCTCCTCCACCCTTCCATCTTAATCCCTTCTGTAATCTCCTCCATCTCTTCGTCTCTCCCTCCATCCATCCTTCCTGGAGACTTCAATCTTCCTCCATCCCTCACGATAGCATTTTTTTCTAACGTTCTCTCCCTCTCCCTCTCTCTCTCTCTCTCTCTCTCTCTCTCTCTGGAAATTGAGCAACAGCAAAATAAAGATACTTAGCAAAAGCAAGAACAAATCAGTCAACTTCAAGCAGCGTTACTTCAGGAGAGCTTCAGTAGGTGTCCCTCGTCAGCAGGCAAAGAAAAGGCAGGTGTGGGAGGTGCTGAGTCTCCCGGAGTGTTGCTTGCGCCACCGCTGACCCGCCTAACCTGTCCGTGGCGCCGAGCTGGTTCACCTCAGCGGGCTACACTCACCCTGCTGCTCTCACTAGTCACTATTCTATTTCCTTCACCAGAGGCATGAGTGTCGTTTCCTGACGACAGTGAGGTGAAGGACAAGTAGTGTCTATATTGCCTCTTTACTAGTGGTGTAATACGAGGGATGAAAATAGAACCATAATATAAGTGAAGCTGTAAGAACCCATGTCGTTTCCTTAAGACAGTCATTTGAGTAGCTTTCATTGGTGGAAGAAAAGGTCAAGTGGTGTATACATTGTCTCCTTAAAAATAACGTAATACAAGAGGACAATAAAACCACAATATAAGGGAAGCTGGATGAAGCCATGAGGTCTACACGTGGCAGTCTTTGTATGAAGCACACTTACGTATTTCCACTTATCATCCCCATCCATAAATCTGTCTAGTCTTCATTCACAGCCCTCTAACAACTCAGCACTAACAACCTGATTACTGAGTCCACTCCATTCATCTACCACTCATTTAAGAAACAATTCCTTCCTATCTCTTATCCCTCAGCTTAAAAGACTGGTTCGAGTAATGAATGGGAGAGAGACAAAGGACTGGATGCCACGTTTCTTGTAAGTCTCTCGATATGAATGAGACACAGCCAGAGACAAAGGAACGTGTTGGTGTGCGCACAGTGATATTGTGGAGGGCGCGGCCTGCTGGAAGACAAGACCCGGATCACGACGAGGAAAGGAGAGGTGGGAGGTGGGAGGTGCATGGAGCTGCTCTTCAGATGGCTCAGTGCTTGGTCTGCTGCTTGTCTAAGAACTGTGATCTGAAACACTTCTACGTCACCAGCTTTGTTGTTTTCAAAAGGCTCTAATTGAGGTGGTACAGATTTTCAAGGGTGTCTCTCATTGTTGTGGTGATCGATTGACAGGATTTCTACTTTATCAACAAGAGACACTCGTTAAAAATCGGCTAATCATCTGTTTGTTTGTTTTTCCTCGATGGTCCTGGTGAGAAAGAAATATATACGGTAACGTTACTTTAGCAAATTTTTTTGTTGTTAATTTTCTCTACTTTTCTCTTTACTTCATATCTTTAACCTAAAAGTGTAATTTAGCCATTTCAGTGATTATTTCAGAACACACAGAAACGTAATAATAACTTCAGATGACATTACTTTCACCTTTCCATTATCAGAAGAGAGTTCTGAAAAAAAAGTAAATAAATCAGAACATGACACAATAAGGGAAGTGAGGGAAGCTGCAAGAAGTCACCAGAGGAACCATATTCTGAAACACTTCCACTTCGCACCTCCACAAAGGGCTTTATTTGAAACTTACACGAGTTTTTAAGGTGTTTTTACGGTTCTAGAGGCAGAGTGACGAGATTTCTACATTATTATCTGGAGAAACACTCTTGAAAATCCCCCTAATCATATTTGTAGCCTTGGAAAATACTCGTGATGAGAGAGCGAAGCGTTTCTGAATGCTGACCCAGGCCTACACGTGGCAGCCTCTTTATGTAGCAAACCTGCCCGTTTCTACCCATCATACACCTTCATAAATCTAACTAAATCTCGCCTAATGACTCAGCACTAACAACTTTACTACTGAGATCATTCCATTCATCTACCTCTTTATTTGAGAACCAATTCCCTCTTATCTCTATTTTATCTCTTACTATCTCGTTTTACATCTAACTCTCCCCATCAACTAGATCCTGAAAACATGATTTATATTTCCTGGCCTTCTCTAATGCGAGGGTAAGTTTCTTTGGCCTTGGAGCAGCCTGGGCGATAGTGTAGGCCGGAATCTTCTCCCATCAAGGCTACCACGTCAAGAACACCTCCAGTAACGTGCAGCTTTCTTAACCCCTTCAGTACTGGGATACATTTTTACCTTGTGTTTTTTTTGTACGATTAAACGATTTTATTGACATTTGGAAGCGTGTTTTTTTTATGAAGGGAAGCGAGCCAGCCAAGGGGAAAAAAAGAAAAAAAAAAAAAAGGCCCATTTGAGTGCTGGCTCTCTACGAAGGGAAAAAACATCAGCCAAAATTAGGGAGCAAATGCCTCGATACCTCCCTCTTAAAAGAACACAAGTCGTAGGAAGTCGGAAATACAGATGGAAGACAGAGGGTTGATTGCCAGAGGCTTCATTATTTCAATCCCCACATAAGTTTCTGAAGCTGTACAAAATCACCAAATAGTAACTAGAATGAATATGGAAACGCATCATGGTACTGAGAGGTTAAGACTCCTGTGCTGGGTTTGGTTATTCTGGACATATTCACTTGCTGTTTAAGGTTAGGTTAGGTTAGGTTAGGATGGGTTAAGTTCGGTTTACCTAATTCCTGTTTATAGTGAGTGCTTGTAATAAAATCCTTCCTCTTCCCCGTTTCATTTCACCCATTAGCAAATGATAACAATGAAACAACCACGGAACCACCACCACTACCACCACCACCACCACCACCACCACCACCACCACCAACAACAACAACAACAACAACACTCACAATAAACACATTTCCAAACACGTCATAATTAAACCGCCAGAAATATAAAACCAACACACAAAATAAAAGAAGAAGTAGAAGAATTAATCCCACCCCCTACACACACACACACACACACACACACACACACACACACACACACACACACACACACACACACTCGTACACACTCACAAACACACAAACACACGGAAAACGACAAAAAAACAAACCACAACACAGTCGGCCAGATCAACCAGCCTACCAATAACAGTCAACATGCAAACAAACAACAAAATGTATACGTAGCTAATGAAAATAATAACTTTAAGTGGATAATTCAAAGGCTCGTGTGTCCCTTTCGTGTTCTTCATTTGCATACTAATTCTCAGGTAGACGGAAATAGTCTTGTTGAGGACAGGTATTTCCTCACATCGCTTGGAGGGAGGAGGGAGGGAGGAGGGAGGGAGGGAGGCGAATGGAGGAGGAGGAGTTTGAGGAGGGAGGAGGAAGGGACGAGTGGTGCTACTAAAGTTGGAGGAATGAGATGAGGAGACGACACGAGAAAAAAATATTATTGAAGAGAAGGAGGAGGAGGAGGAGGAGGAGGAGGAGGAGGAGGAGGAGGAGGAGGAGGAGGAGGAGGAGGAGGAGGAGGAGGAGGAGGAGGAGCAGGAAGAAGAGGAAGAGGAAGAGGAGGAGGAGGAGGAGGGACACAGTAACCGACCACTTTCTGGGACCAGTCTCCTCACAACCTAATAATTAGTTTTAAACGATTGGGTCTGGCTGGAAGACTTCTACCAACAGCACACACACACACACACACACACACACACACACACACACACACACACGCAACCTTACCACATCACAAACACAAAAAACAACCCACACACGCCCACCACTACCTAATCATCCAATCACTCCCATGTACTCTAATTCAATCCGCCGTTTGCAATCCAATTTGGCGTGGTGATTAGGGGAAGTCTGAGCTGATTAGCCGGTCCCAGGTGGATGATTAGGCAAGACTGGGACCGGTGGGGGGGATGGATGAGGGGGAGGATGGAGGGAGAAGATGGAGAGGGTGGATAGAAGGAGTGGAGGGAAGGGAATAGAAGAGAATTGAAGGGAAGGGACGGGGAGAGAAGGGGAGGGAGGGACAAGACGCCATGTTATCCACGCCACTGTAGAGAGAGACCCAAGACTTGTTATTCCCTTGTTAAATATTCAGATGACTGGCCGCCACTCAGGACAAACAGACGTAAGCTACCGGAACTCAATGGTCTGTGCAGATTCGCCCTTATTGTTTCCAGTCCTTAGAGTTGTTACAAAGGGTGTCTATTTAGGTCTGCTGCGTCTCTGTGTCTCGCTTCCCGGTGGCCATGGGGTGTAGGGGATAAACACTGCACTTGTTCCTTCGTTTCAGTCAGAATCCACATTAAATCCACAAGTTACCCTCCCTCCTCCTACTCCTCCTCCTCCTCCTTCTCCTTCTCTCCCCGCAAACCCACACAGCAGCTTCTCCTCCTCCCTCATCTCCCCTAATTAGACTGTAGTTCCTCCTCTTCTTCTTCTCCCTTCTCCTCCTCCTCCTCTTCCTCCTCCAGCTATGGTGACTCGAGCTGTGAAAGGTTAATAGTGAAAATGCTTCCCAATTTGCCAGTCAAAGTAAAGAAGTGTGTGTGTGTGTGTGTGTGTGTGTGTGTGTGTGTGTGTGTGTGTGTGTGTGTGTGTGTGTGTGTGTGTGTGTGTGTGTGTGTGTGTGTGTGTGTTTGCTTGTTCACACCTATACATACTCTCTCTCTCTCTCTCTCTCTCTCTCTCTCTCTCTCTCTCTCTCTCTCTCTCAAAACAATTCTCCCCGAAACGGAATGGAAATTATAAAATCCCTTTATCTATTATCTTAAAAGTTTGGGTTATCCGGCCTCCCTCGTTTATCCGGACTCGCTGGTCGTTTATCCGAGGGCAAAGAAAACGAAATATCGACACCGGATTCGACTCGCAAGGTGGCTGGCGTTATAAAAATCGGTTATTCGCATATTGCTGGTTTATTTAAGGGTCTTCGTCTCCCGCCTCGCTTGCGTTTAAACGGCGCTCGCTATAGGAAAAGCAATAGTAGTGTCTTCTTAAATCGCCCCAGATTGTGTGTGCTCGAGGCGTGATACATTTTCCGTTCCCCCGCTAACATCTCCATTCGTATTTTTTTTATTATATTTAGTGTTTTTCATCTTTTTTTTTTTCTTTTTTTGTATCTGTTCGTTGAGTTTTCGTGATTGGTTTGATTGGTAAGGTTTGTTTTCCTGTTTTGTGAGTTGTGCTGGTGTTAGTGGGAAGGTTTGGGTTTTGCTGCTGATGTTGTTTTTGTTGTTGCTGTTGTTTTGGTGGTGGTGGTGGTGGTGGTGGTAGTGGTGTTGTTGTTGTTGTTGTTGTTGTTATTATTATTGTCATTATTATTATTATTATTATTACTATTGTTGTAGTTCTTGTTATTATTATTATCATCATTATTATTATTATCATTATTATTATTATTATTATTATTATTATTATTATTATTATTATCATTATTATTCTTGGTAGTAGTAGTAGTGGTAGTAGTAGCAGTAATGGTTATGGTGGTGGTAGGAAATTGTGGTAGTAGTAGTAGTAGTAGTAGTAGTAGTAGTAGTAGTAGTAGTAGTAGTAGTAGTAGAAGAAGAAGTAGTACCGGTAATGGTTGTGGTGGTGGTAACAAATTGTGTCAGTTCCATTTCCATTACATTAATCTTATTCTTTTTTCAATTATTCATCTCTAAATTTCCTCTCTTAATAAAACCAACCCTGCAGTTTACCTATATTTCTTTATATTCTTACAATACGCACCGACAATTTCTTTGATTCTCTTATTGTTTCCATCCCGCCAAAGATTTCCCACATCATGACACAACTTCTCTTGCCAACGTTAAAAAGAACATCATCGAGGTAATTTTCTCTTTATTTTCTGCAGATTCGCACTACAGTAAGGATGGAGGAAGGAAAAAGAAGGGGAATGAATGGCAGGCTTTGAAGGAGAGAGGAATTCAATCTACCATTCCGTCCATGTGTTATTCCATGTAATTATTTGCAATTGTACACTAGAATCTAATTTAGCAGAGGGAGGAGCTGATAGTTTCCGTTCTCTTTCCCTTTCCTGCTTTTAATTTTCTCTCTCTCTCTCTCTCTCTCTCTCTTTCGCGCTATAGGTATACGAAAACTCTCGTCTAAACATTTCTATTCCTATCTATCTCTCGCTGCATCTCCCCTTCTACATACACACCTATCTCTCACTCGATCTTTTCCTCTTTTCCTCTTCCTCCCTTCCTACTCTCCGTAATTGCCTTCCTCCTCTTCCTCCTCCTCCTCCTCCTACGTACGTTCCTCTTTTCCTTCTTTGCCCTTCACCCATTTCACTAAAACACACATTCCACACTTCAACTTATGCCACCCACCCGACCTTACCAACCCATCCACAGCCCCCATGACCAACCCTCCTTCCCTCCCTCCTCACCTCACCTGCCCGCGCCCCGTCCTCCTCCCAGCTTCTACCTTTAATTACCATCATTAGGAGACAAAGTCCAGTGGAAGTAGGCTATTCATTACCTCACGGTGCCGCTGCCTGGCGAAAATAGTCAATTTCTGGAGTTCTATGGGAAGGAAAAGAGAGAAAATGAGAGGGTAGGTATTGGGAGGGGAGGGATGGGGAGGAAGGGGAGGGGAGGGAAGGGGAGAGGAGAGGAGAAGAGAGGAGAGAGAGGAGGAGAAGAAAGAGAGAGCGGGGGAGAGGGAAAGACAGACACTCAAAAATTATAGATAGCAATAGATGAAGGTAAAAGAACAGTAAAATTAAGGGGAGAGAGAGAGAGAGAGAGAGAGAGAGAGAGAGAGAGAGAGAGAGAGAG
>NC_059290.1:2666724-2671724 GCF_017591435.1 Portunus trituberculatus
AAAAGACTAGAAAAGAGATACAAAAATTATCAGAAAATCACCAAAAAGCAACATGTATCAAATATTCAGAATTCGAAGAAATATATGAAGAAATAATATAAAGCACGTGAAACAGATGAAGAACAAATATAAAGCACGTAAAACTGATAAAGAACAAATATAAAGCACGTGAAAAAGATGAAGAACAAATGTAAAGCACGTAAAACAGATGAAAAAGTATATAAAGCACGTAAAACAGATGAAGAACAAATATAAAACACGTGAAACAGATGGAAAAAAAAATATAAAGCACGTGAAACAGATAAATAACAAATATAAAGCACGTGAAACAGATGAAGGACAAATATAAAGCACGTAAAACAGATGAAAACCAAATATAAAGCACGTGAAACAGATGAAGAAACAATATAAAGCACGTAAAACAGATGAAGACCAAATATAAAGCACGTAAAACAGATGAAGAAAGTATATAAAGCACGTGAATCAGATGAAGAACAAATATAAAGCACGTAAAACAGATGAATAAATAATGTAAAGCACGTGAAACAGATAAAGAACAAATATAAAGCATGTAAAACAGATGAAGAACAAATATAAAGCACGTGAAACAGATGAAGAACAAATATAAAGCACGTAAAACAGATGAAGAACAAATATAAAGCACGTGAAACAGATGAAGAACAAATATAAAGCACGTGAAACAGATGAATAAACAATATAAAGCACGTGAAACAGATGAAGAACAAATATAAAGCACGTGAAACAGATGAAGAACGAATATAAAGCACGTGAAACAGATGAATAAACAATGTAAAGCACGTAAAACAGATGAAGAACAAATATAAAGCACGTGAAACAGATGAAGAACAAATATAAAGCACGTAAAACAGATGAAGAACAAATATAAAGCACGTGAAACAGATGAAGAACAAATATAAAGCACGTAAAACAGATGAATAAACAATATAAAGCACGTGAAACAGATGAAGAACAAATATAAAGCACGTGAATCAGATGAAGAACAAATATAAAGCACGTGAAACAGATGAACAAATATAAAGCACGTGAAACAGATGAACAAATATAAAGCACGTAAAACAGATGAATAAATATAAAGCACGTAAAACAGATAAAGAACAAATATAAAGCACGTGAAACAGATGAACAAATATAAAGCACGTAAAACAGATGAATAAATAATGTAAAGCACGTGAAACAGATGAAAAACAAATATAAAGCAGAAAAATATAAAGCAACATAAACAATTACACAGACAAGAAAACAAATAAATAAAGGCGTAAAAAATAAAGCTAATAAAAAAAAAGAAAAAAAAAAAGGTGAGACATTCCATTTAATTAGGTATGATTTTCTTTTCCTCTTCTTTTCATTGGTCAGTTTTCTTGACATGTGGAAATTTTGATATTACTGCATAAGAAAGAAGGAAGAAAGAAAGAAGGATGAAAGAAAGAAGGAAGAAGGAAAGAAGGAAAGACAGAAGACATAGAAGAGAATTAAAAGAAGAAAAAAAAATCATCAGTGACGCGTTATTTGAGGAAAAAGGAAAAAATAACAAGGAAAAGAAAAAATATGGAAAGAGACAAAGAAGAACAAGTTTGAAGTAAGGTGGAGTAAAGGAACACAAAAGACACACGGAAAATAAATGAAGGAAGGAAAAAGGAAGAGAAAAGGAAAGAAAAATGATAAAGGGTAAAAATTTCAGAAACAGAAAATAGGTAAAGGAGACTCGAAAGATAAACACCAAGAACATACAAACTCTCTCTCTCTCTCTCTCTCTCTCTCTCTCTCTCTCTCTCTCTCTCTCTGCCTTTTCATTTATTCATTTCTTTGTGTGTCTGTCTGTCAACTTTTCGCCCTGCCTGTCTGTCTGTCTGAATTTCTGTCTGACTGTCTATCTGTTTGTCTGCCTGTCTGTCTGTTGATCTGTCTGTCTGTCTGTCTGTCTGTCGGTCTGTCTTTCTATCTGTCTGTCTTTCTGCCTGTTTGTCTATCTTTCAGTCGGTCAGTGTTTCTGTCTGTCTTTCTGTCTGTCCGTCTGTCTATTTGTCTATCTGACTGTCTGTCTTTTTTGTATGTCTGTCTGTCCGTCCGTCTCTGAAACTGACTGTCAAACTTATGCATACAAAAGTCTCTCTCTCTCTCTCTCTCTCTCTCTCTCTCTCTCTCTCTCTCTCTCTCTCTCTGGGCATGCGTGGCTGCTCAATTACCAGGTGGATGATGACCCTCATTATCCAGCGGGGCAAGAAGGAGCTAATTGCCCGCCCGGCCACCTTAATCCCCAGGTAACCACGGCTAATTGTTCCCGCACACCCGCCAAAAAATATTCGCACAGGTAATATGTGTTTCGCAGGTGATTCCACTTCAATGATTTTAATTCTTTCTTTGTTTTCTCTCTTATCTGAAGCATCTTAGTGTTGTTTTTTGGGGGGGGTGAGGGGAGGAGGGTAGGGCCAGTTTCAATTCTTTTTCCTTTTCTTTTTTTTTCTCTCTCTTTCTGGTTCCATCTTCCGTTTATTTTTTTTTTTTTTTTTTTCTTCATTTTTTTATGTTTTGTAATCTTATGTTATCTCTTCTCATTTTCTTTCTCTTGTGTTTTTGTTTTCTTTTGCATTTTTTTTTTTATCTCCTCGTTTACGTACGAATTTACTGCCTTGTCTTATTTCGTATTTCTCTTTGTATTTTCCTCTCTCTCTCTCTCTCTCTCTCTCTCTCTCTCTCTCTCTCTCTCTTGCTTTTTCTCCTCCATTTTCTCTTTCTCCTCAAGACTAATTCAGGTTTTATTCTATTATTTTGCTTTGAGAGAGAGAGAGAGAGAGAGAGAGAGAGAGAGAGAGAGAGAGAGAGAGAGAGAGAGAGAGAGAGAGATGGACAGGTGAGGAGGAAAGAAGCCATTAAGAAAGAGAAAGGAAGAAGGGACAGGAAGGAAGTGTGTGTGTGTGTGTGTGTGTGTGTGTGTGTGTGTGTGTGTGTGTGTGTGTGTGTGTGTGTGTGTGTGTGTGTGTGTGTGTGTGTGTGTGTGTGTGTGTGTGTGTGTGTGTGTGTGTGTGTGTGTGTGTGATAGAGAGACAAGACCAGAAACGCAGACATACAAGCAAGAAATGATAACAAAGGAGAGAAAAGAGAAGAACGATAAGAAGAATGATAAGAAAAATGCGAATTTGAGAGAGAGAGAGAGAGAGAGAGAGAGAGAGAGAGAGAGAGAGAGAGAGAGAGAGAGAGAGAGAGATGGATCGATACGTGGAAACAAGAAATAAAGCAGGCAACAAACACGCCACGGGAAACATGATAGTGTAGTCAAACCTGTGCTTTTCCTCGTGTGCTTTATCGCCACACCGCGCAGACAAGGTAACGCTTCAATCGTAAACAAAAATACTTCAATAGAAAATGAATAATAGAGAGAGAAGAAGAAGAAGAAGAAAAGAAGGAAGAAGAAGAAGAAGAAGAAGAAGAAGAAGAAGAAGAAGAAGAAGAAGAAAGAAAGAAAGATGATGATGAAATAAAACTTAAGAAGAATTAAAGAAAAAAAATGTTCTTAACTGCTCTGTGTGTGTGTGTGTGTGTGTGTGTGTGTGTGTGTGTGTGTGTGTGTGTGTGTGTGTGTGTGTGTGTGTGTGTGTGTGTGTGTGTGTGTGTGTGTGTGTGTGTGTGTGTGCTTAAGTCAAACAAACACACCAATAGTCAGAAAGACAAACAGCCAGAAGTGATCTCATCCCTGCCATGGTAACAAAGATCAACAAAATATGCAAGAGGCGGAGAAGGAATACGAGGAGGAGGAGGAGGAGGAGGAGGAAGGTGTGGTCTGATTAATCGTAGTAAGGACAGACAGGTGAGATGGACAAGCGTTTGGAGGGAAAGAAAAATATTTGTTTCGCTTGAGAACTGGTTTAACTTAGGAAACAGAACGAGAGAGAGAGAGAGAGAGAGAGAGAGAGAGAGAGAGAGAGAGAGATTGTTTACCTGTCCGTCACCGTGAGGATGATCAATAATACCCTGTAACTTCTCTCTCAACACAGTGCTTCCCTTCATCTTAAGTAGGCGTACACAAAAGGCTTATCTCTCCCCCTCTTGCCACACTTTCACGCCTACCACCATACCGAGATATTTATACGTCCACTGTATATATCTAAGCCTGCCACTTCCCTTGTCTCCTCCACACGCCCCTCTATTTCACACCAGAACATTTTCCTATTTTTTTATGTAAGAGAGGAGGACTGGCCAACTGCAAGAGAAATATAAAGAAACAAAGGCCCACTCAGTTGCCAGTCTCCTTAAACAGCCGATAGAATTAGCCAAGGGATAGGGAGAAATGTCTTGAAACCCGTGATACAGTGGAACCATGCGTGCTTTGTGGTCCGAGGGGTCTCCAAGCGCACGGGTTCGAATCCTTTCCATGATCCGAGTGTAGGTTGGGCTTCCTCACTCGGGGCAAGGGTTTCCTAGCGGGTGGGCTTTGAGATAGGAGGTAACCCAAAAAATATTCCTTTTAGCCCATAAATTCCCGTGAAAAGCCCACATGGTATATATATAATGAAAAAAAAAAACTCCGTCTTAAATGAAGTCAAGTCATAGGAAGTTGGAAATAGAGGCACAGGCAGGGAGTTCCAGAGTTTACCAGAGAAAGGTATGAAAGACAGAGAGTACTGGTTAACTGTTGCGTTAAGGGAGGTGGACAGAATACAGCTGGAGAGATATTCACGCCAGGATTCATAACATTTTACTAGTTGATATTATTTTCCGTAAATCAACAACTGGGGTATGTTGTTCTAGGTTGTCTTGAATATGTATGTAATGTAATAAAAAGTACTAAAGAAGGACGGAGAATCAAGATTAAATTAATTACATTCTCTTTCTTTCCGATTCGGTTTCCACGTAGTCAGTTTTTACATCACTCCAAGTTAAGTAAAGATGTCCATAATAGCTGAAATCTTCCTTTTTACCTATAAAAGAAAAAAAACGAGGGGAAAATATATATAAAAAATGAA
>NC_059290.1:2676724-2684224 GCF_017591435.1 Portunus trituberculatus
TAATCTGAGAGGGAGTGAAGTACGAGACGATTGAGGATGTCTAAAAATATCAACAATAACACACATTAACAGGAAAATATATGAGAGGGAAGTTTCTCGCAATGGGATGAAACATGGCGGTTGGAGTGTGTGTGTGTGTGTGTGTGTGTGTGTGTGTGTGTGTGTGTGTGTGTGTGTGTGTGTGTGTGTGTGTGTGTGTGTGTGTGAAAACCCATCACACACACACAAAAAAAAAAAAAAAAAAAAATTACCAACCACACGTCCATCACCGGAATGACAAACAGAAAACGGAATCCAGAAACCCCACCACCACCACCACCACCACCACCACCACCAGTACCCACGACAATTATTATTATCATTATTATTATCCCTTCCCCTTTTTATTTTCTCTCACTACCGTGGCGGCGCAAATATTTCCCGGCGTGTTTATGGAGCATTGTGTAGCGACGCCCCGCCTGACATCTCAATGGGCGAGGCGGCGTGTGTTGCGTGGTAAGTGCTAAGCATTAAGTGAAGTGCATAAGTGTGTGCGTGTACTTAAGAGTCTGACTAGGAGGTGCGGTGGCTTGCTGAGAGAGAGAGAGAGAGAGAGAGAGAGAGAGAGAGAGAGAGAGAGAGAGAGAGAGAGAGAGAGAGAGAGAGAGAGAGAGAGAGAGAGAGAGAGAGAGAGAGAGAGAGAGAGAGAGAAGAGAGAGAGACAAAACAGAGACGAACAAAGACAGACACAAAAATTAGAGATAAAAACAGATGAAACAATAAGAATGAGAGAGAGAGAGAGAGAGAGAGAGAGAGAGAGAGAGAGAGAGAGAGAGAGAGAGAGGTGCAGGGTGGTCTGATGGATGGGGCGCAGAGCCAATAATGATTACAGGTTGTGTGGATCGTGGTGGGTTTTCATCCTTATGGTTCATGTAATTGTCCTCAGTCCCCCTGTCTTCCCCTACCCCTTCCCCTGTCCATCCCTCTATTCCCTGCCTCCCCCTGTCCCCCCCTGCCTCTTCACCCTCCCTGTCTGTTAGAGGTTTAGTCTATCCCCTGCAAAACCAACAGCCTTAGGAGAATGCTACGTAAAGCTCAATTTGTAAGGTAATTTGCGTTCACTTCTATGTGTTTTTTCTTCTTTTTTTTCTGGCAGGGAATGACGCAGAAGGCAATGTGGGTTACGCCTGTCTTGCTATCTGTCTATCTATCTATCTCCTCCTCCTCCTCTTGTACCGCCGGCTCCTCATCTTCTTCCTGTTACCTTTTTTTCTTCTTTTTTGCTGCATTGTTTGATTTCGCCTCTGACATTCCAACAGTGAGGCCAGAAACACTTCACGCCCCAAGGTTTGTTTACAGAGAGACACACACGCAAGGTAGTCGTAAATAAGTAGACAGATATGTAAATAGATTGACAAGAGATGCTTCGATACTCAAATATACAGAGACGGACGGACTGTTTCATGGGGCCATAAAGCAGGAAGGTTAGCGCAGGTCCTCCCTCAGTCCTCCTCCCGGTGTCCTTGGTCTTTCCCGTGGACTGAAACGGTGAGGGAAGTGTTTGGGTGCTCGAATCTATAAACACTGTCTGCTTGGTGGATCTATACAAGCAAGGATCATGGAGATAAGTACTATTGGGAAAATGGGAAAAAAGTTAATTCCAGTACTGTGACACATTTTTACCTTGAGATTTATGTACGATTAGACCATTTTATTGACATTAGGAAGGGTCTATGGAGGTCAGAAGATTAATGGAAAGAGTCTTCACTATTTTAATCCCCCACATGAGTTTCTGAAGGTGTATAAAATTACCAAATAGTAAGCAGAATGAATATGGAAACGCGTCATGGTACTCAAGGATAGTGTTTAAGTGGTTAAATCTTTATACACTTTATACCCATTAAAATCAAAGAAAAAAAAAGAAAAGAAGAAAACGTGGACCTTTAATACCATCTAAGGGACGCCGCTGGTTACCCCCCTCCCTTCACTTCCCCTCTTCCTTCCCTTCCCTTCTCCCTCTTCCCCTCTTTAGGAGTCTAAGGAGAGGTTCACTTGGTCCTTCTAGAAAAGTAGGGACCATGTAGCTAAGTATTATTAGGAGAAATGTTCTTGGTCTTTTGGGTGTACTGAAACACTGTCTGGTTGCTTAAATCTATATGCAGTGACTCCTTGGTGAGCCCATACAAGCAACGATCATGAAAACTACTATTGGGAAAAGGTTAGTATTGGATAAATTTTCAGTTTTTTTGGGGGGGGTTAACTGAAACACTAACAGGAATATTTGGGTGCCTAGATCTATATGCACTGACAGCTTGGCGCGTCTATACAAGCAAGAATCATAGAGCTAAGTACTCTTGGGAAGACGTTCGTATTGGGAAAGTGTTCTTGGTCTTTTGGGTGTACTGAAACACTAAGGGGAATGTCTTGGTGCCTAGATCTATATACACTGACAGCCTGGTGCGTCTATACAAGCAAGAATCATGGAGCTAAGAACTCTTGGGAAGACGTTCGTATTGGGAAGTGTTCTTGGTCTTTTAGGTGGACCGAAACACTGACGGGAATATTTGAGTGGTTTACCCTTTCAGTATTGGAACAGCATTTATTTATCATGAATTAAGGCAACATTGTGTCAGTGTATGCGTGTCAGACTCATTTTCCTCTCTTTTCTTCTTTTCCTCTATTTTTACTTGAGGATTGAACGTTTTCTATGCTGTCAAAAATAACTCACTGGCTTTCCATTTTCGTTGTTTTTTTTCTTTTTTTTTGTATCAGTTTATAGTTTTCTCAATGGTTCGCGTGACTACAGTTTTTTTTTTCTATATCATTTCAGCTCATTTTTTTTATTCATTCACTTTTATACCAGATCAGAATTTTTCCCAATGGCACACGTGACTCCAAGGTTATCTCCGTCTCCTCAGCCTTTTAGAGTACCGTGGATGGGGCTTCTAGGTAAACACACACTTCAATACATACAAACTTGCTCAATATTAAAAGCAAAGATCATATGGGGAGGTAAACATGGCTCCACTTCACCTTGTAGTGGATGTGCCTCTTAGATTAACTTCAACAGATACGGTAATATTGATACAGGCTGACTCTTTGATACTTCTATAAAACCAAGGATCATTTAGCTGGGATTATCTGGTCTCAGTTCACCTTCATCTCCTTACTTTCATAGGAACAGCAATCTACCCTTACACTACACTGCCTCCTTCATGATTATATATGGTGATGTACGCCTGACTCACTGTTCACCTCCGTCCTCTTCGCCTTGTAAAGTGTAATGCATTGCTAACAGAGACGCATATATACAGTAGGATGATCTATATTTCTAAGGCCTCACTCTGATAAATACAAGAAACTAAGGGTATTAAATTTTGGTTCCGTGTTCACCTCCGTCTCCTTGGCCTTGGAAGGTGTAATGGATGGCTAACAGAGACATGGATATATACAGTGCAATAATCTATATCTACAAAGCTTCCTTTTTGATAAATACATAAAACCAAGAATGTTAAAGCTAAGTCTGGCTTCAGCGCTCACCTCCGTCTCTTTAGTCTTGCAAAGTATTATGGATTGCTAACAGAGACATGGATATATTATGCAGTACAATAATCTACATTTATTCTTTGACATTACATAAAACCAAGGATATCAAAGTAAAGCCTTGCCTCAGCGTTCATCTCCGTCTCCTTAGTCTTGCAAAGTGTTATGGATTGCCAATAGGGACGTAGATATATACAGTACAATAATATACATCTATTCTTTGATAATACTTAAAATCAAGGATATTAAAGTAAAGCCTGGCCTCAGCGTTCACCTCCGTCTCCTTAGTGTTATGAACTGCCAACAGAGACACGCATATGATCTATATAAAGCTTCCCTCTAAACACATAAAACAAAAGCTGTAAAAGTAAAACCTTGCCTCAGCGTTCACCTCCTTCAGTCTCTCAAACTTCGTGGACTCCCTCACCTGCAAGACAAGGCCACAGTGACATCCGGGTCCCCGCACTCCACCTTTGTCGCTTTGTCCTTGAATACACGCAGCGTCTCTTTCATTAATACAGCGGCGTCTCCCTCACCTCCACTCTAACCTTCTTGAATTCCAAACTGGGAGTGTCAGAATTTACGGCCAGCGGAGGGGAGGGAAGGGAGGGATGCGAACCGCCCAGTAAGTTTCAATAAAGCGCAGACAAGTGGCGTTTACTAAGGACCAATATGTATCATTACTGGGAATATTGTTTGCGGGAAGGCGGTCCTGTCGAGAAAATAGGCTGGAATTAAAGTTTTATTTACCCCATATAGAGACAAGATAGATGGCGGAGGGGTGGAACAAGACGTGTGGCATTCCTGGTGGCTGGAGCAAAGCGTGTAAGCTGACGACGTGAAAGTAAAAAGCCCGAGCGGTGACTGCAAAAAATAGGGTCACTGTTGAGGAGTACAAAAGAGAGCAGGTGATAGAACACTGCCCTGAGGAACACCGCCCTTAATAGATTGTGATGGAGACCAGAAGCCGCAGAGCGAGGCGAGCCAGCAACAGAACGGCAGCCGAGGATATTCAGGGACGCGAAAGAGAGTGAGAGAGAGACTGAGAAGGATAAAAAGAAGAAGTAATAATACGTAGGATAGTAATTTAGAAACCTCAGATCCAAACCAGACTCTTGAGAAAGACAGTCTCTATCTAAAGACATATAAATCAGAATATAAATGTTCATGTGGGTCAAAATAACTATCATCAGGAGAGACAAGTGAAGGTAGGCGAGGCTGAATTGATTAAAGAAGGAGGAGCAGAAGCAGGAGGAGAAGGAGGAGGAGGAGGAGGAGGAGGAGGAGGAGAGGTGGAAGAAGTAATGGCAGCAGGAGGACGAGCAGAAGTTAGAGATCGAGTAATATGAAAGTAATTATTAATGAAGAAAATGAGAAGAAGAATAGGAGTAAGAAAAAAAGAGGGATAAGAAGGAGGAGGAAAAGGAGGAGGAGGAGAAGGAGGAGGAGGAGGAGGAGGAGGAGGAGGAGGAGGAGGAGGAGGAGGAGGAGGAGGAGGAGGAGGAGGAGGAGGAGGAGGAGGAGGAGGAGGAGGAGACGTGAGTGGTTTGCCATTTCCGGTTCTATAAATACATTGTATATAATGTCGATATAAATTCTCTCTCTCTCTCTCTCTCTCTCTCTCTCTCTCTCTCTCTCTCTCTCTCTCTCTCTCTCTCTCTCTATGATTCCTTTCTTCCTCTCTATTCTTTCTTACTTCCCCATTTCGTATGTCTGTTATTGTCCCTTCCACCTCTTCCCTTTCACTACACAAACCAAAATAAAACTATCCAATATTTCTCTCATTTCTTCTTCAGCCACAAAATTAGTTTTATATATTGGCACACTTTTCCTTCACTCTGTTTTCCTCTCTTTATACACAGACACGCTTTTCTTTCACTCTTTTTCTCTTTACACAGACATATTTTTCTCTGCTCTCCTGTTCCATCTCACACCTTTCTCTAATGAAGTCTTCCTCACTTTCTCACTTTACGAGGACGATTTTCAGTAATTAGGGAGTGACTCAGCCCTGACATGAGGTTCAGAGTTATGGCCGCCCCCTAATGCACGTCTGAATGGCTAAATTAAGACAGGCACCCTCTCTCTCTCTCTCTCTCTCTCTCTCTGGAACGCGGTACACGTGTTGTCAGTAATTCTAAAGTAATCCCCAGGACACACACACACACACACACACATATTTGTAAATGGGATAGATAGTCGTAAAGAGAGAGAGAGAGAGAGAGAGAGAGAGAGAGAGAGAGAGAGAGAGAGAGAGAGAGAGTGTGTGTGTGTGTGTGTGTAATTCACTGTATGATCTGCTGCAATCTCTGACGAGACAGCCAGACGTTACCCTACGGAGGGAGCTCAGAGCTCATTATTTCCGGTCTTCGGATAGACCTGAGACCAGGCACACACCACACACCGGGACAACAAGGTCACAACTCCTCGATTTACATCCCGTACCTACTCACTGCTAGGTGAACAGGGGCTACACGTCAAAGGAGACACACCCAAATATCTCCACCCGGCCGGGGAATCGAACCCCGGTCCTCTGGCTTGTGAAGCCAGCGCTCTAACCAATGAGCTACCGTGTGTGTGTGTGTGTGTGTATGTGATAAAAACACGTCCGACTTCTATGTAATTGCTAAAATGCACCTCTTTCTTCAGCACACGCACACACACACACACACACACACACACACACACACACACACACACACACACCACCACCACCACAACCTTCTCTTCCCTCATCCCGCTATCTCTTCCTCTCCCATGTTCCTCCTTCATCTCATTTTCTCCTCATCTTCCTTAAGACAAACACAAACACACACACGCACAGCACTTCCCAGCCTCTCCCACACCCCACTAGCCCAACCCAGCCTAGCCCACTCCAGCCCAGCCTTACCCCAACCCTCGCCGTGCCTGTAATGAAGTAATCACCTCAGTGGCCCAATTATATCACTAATTACCTGTACAAGTAAGCAATTAAGCGTGGGGCAACCTTGGCAGCATGACCTCTTAAGATGATGTGATACGCTTGCTGCAGGAGGAGGAGGAGGAGGAGGAGGAGGAGGAGGAGGAGGAGGAGGAGGAGGAGGAGGAGGAGGAGGAAGAGGTGGAGGAGGAAGAGGAGGAGGAGCATCTTCGTCAAGTCCATTATAGTGTTAAGCACCACCAGGCCACGACTCAGAGATATTAGAAACCAATCATCGCTACCAAAACCTTCATCTTGGCTCCAAACGACGCCATCTCTTCGTCTTGCTTATCTCCTCCTCCTCCTCCTCCTCCTCCTCTTCAACTATCTCATCCTCACCCACCTCTTCTTCCTTCTTACTCCACAGCCTACCCTCCTCCTCCTCCTCCTCCTCCTCCTCCTCCTCCTCCTCCTCCTCCTCCTCCTCCTCCTCCTCATTCTTACCCCCACTACTACTAACACTCACCCACCTCCTCCTCCTCCTCCTCCTCCTCCTCCTCCTCCTCCTTCTCTTCTTCTTCTTCTCCTCCTCCTCTTCCAGCGTCTTTATCCAAAGCAAGGTGAGCACTGAAAACTAGAGAAAGAAAACACACACACACACACACACACACACACACACACACACACACACACACACACACACACACACACACACACACACACACACACACACACACACACAGAAAGAGAAAAACACACAAGCACACATTCGATCGTTGCTGCTGATACCTGAAGCTCATGAATCCACGGCGTCTAACCATACATCTGACGCGGGATGGCCCATTGAGGCAACGCGATGGCCACTTAGAGCCCAGCTGAGGCCGGCCGCTGCACCACCTCGGGATTAAAAGGTCGCAGGTGTTCATTAGCCCGGCAGTAAATCGCCCGATGTAGTTGCTTGCCCTTCCTGGACCACACATTATGGCCAGCTCCGGGAACACTGCTCTTAAGACGCTGATGAGGAGGATTATCAAGTGACCGACAGTCGGGAAATGTTGCGTGGAGGGGCTTGGTGACTAAAG